>NC_046172.1:60237663-60310608 GCF_011064425.1 Rattus rattus
CACATGCTCCACTATGTTCATAGCAGCCTTATTTATAATAGCCAGAAACTGGAAAGAACCCAGATGCCCTCTAACAGAGAGGAATGGATATGGAAAATGTGGTAATATTTACAATGGAGTACTACTCAGCTATTAAAAACAATGACTCCAAGGAAATTCTTAGGTAAATGGATGGACAACCAGAAAAGTCCGAGTGAGGTAATGCAGTCAAAAGAACACACACAGGCGCATCACCATAAGTGGATATTAGCCAAAAGCCTGGAGAATGTCAAGATACAATCTTCTTGACCATAAGGAAGCTTCACGAAGAAGGAAGACCAAAATGTGGATGCTTCATTCTTTCTTAGAAGGAAGAACAAAATACTCACAGCAGGAAATACAGGGGCAAATAATGGAGCAGAGACTTAAGGGAAGGTCATCCAGAGACTGCCCCACCTGGGGATCCATCCCTTATGCAGCCACCAACCCCAGTCACTATTGCGGATGCCAAGAAGTGCTTGCTAACAGGAGCCTGATATGGATGTCTCCTGAGAGGCTCTGCCAGAACCTTACTGATACAGATGAGGATGCTTGCAGCCAACCATTGGACTGAGAACGGGTTCACCAGTGGAGGAGAGGAAAAAGGGACTGAGGTAGCTGAAGGGTTGAAACCCCAGGCAGAACAACACAACAAAATCAGACACCTCAGAGCCCCAGGACTAAACCACCACCAAAGAGTAAAACCATGGCTCCAGCGAAATATGTAGCAGAGGATGGCATTGTCTGGCATCAATAGGAGGAGAAGCCCTTCTTCCTGTGACGGTTTCCCCAGTGTAGGGGAATGCCAGGGTCGTGAGGTGTAAGTGGGTGAATGGGAGGGGGTGCATCATCACAGAAGCAGGGACATGGAGATTGGAGAAGGGGGAACTGGGAAAGAGGATAATATTTGAAATGTAAATCCATAAAAATATTCAATAAAAATAACAATTTCTCAATGGACTCTGTTTTAGAGTTTTAGACTTTTAAATCACTAACAGTCCACAAGGGACTTGGGGCTTTCCTAATCTTTTTATGGTATACCATTACAGAATATAAGAATTTATATGTGACTCAGTTTATCAAAATAACTAAAGCTTAACAAAGCATTCAAAGACATGGAGACTAGATATACATTTTAAGCCTGAATTTTAAGCCTTAGGTAAGAAAATACATTTTCTTTTCTTTTTTTTTATTAACTTGAGTATTTCTTATTTACATTTCGAGTGTTATTCCCAGTTTACGGGCCAACATCCCCCTAACCCCTCCCCGACCCCTTCTTTATGGGTGTTCCCCTCCCCATCCTCCCCCCCTTGCCGCCCTCCCCCCAACAATCTAGTTCACTGGGGGTTCAGTCTTAGCAGGACCCAGGGCTTCCCCTTCCACTGGTGCTCTTACTAGGATATTCATTGCTACCTATGAGGTCAGAGTCCAAGGTCAGTCCATGTATAGTCTTTAGGTAGTGGCTTATTTCCCTGGAAGCTCTGGTTGCTTGGCATTGTTGTTCATATGGGGTCTCGAGCCCCTTCAAGCTCTTCCAGTCCTTTCTCTGATTCCTTCAACAGGGGTCCTGTTCTCAGTTCAGTGGTTTGCTGCTGGCATTCACCTAAGTATTTACTGTATTCTGGCTGTGTCTCTCAGGAGAGATCTATATCCGGTTCCTGTCGGCCTGCACTTCTTTGCTTCATCCATCTTGTCTAATTGGGTGGCTGTATATGTATGGGCCACATGTGGGGCAGGCTCTGAATGGGTGTTCCTTCTGTCTCTGTTCTAAACTTTGCCTCCCTATTCCCCACCAAGGGTATTCTTGCTCCCTTTTAAAGAAGGAGTGAAGCATTCACATTTTGATCATCTGTCTTGAGTTTCATGTGTTCTGTGCATCTAGGGTAATTCAAGCATTTGGGCTAATAGCCACTTATCAATGAGTGCATACCATGCGTGTTTTTCTGTGATTGGGTTACCTCACTCAGGATGATATTTTCCAGTTCCCTCCATTTGCCTATGAATTTCATAAAGTCATTGTTTTTGATAGCTGAGTAATATTCCATTGTGTAGATGTACCACATTTTCTGTATCCATTCTCTGTTGAAGGGCATCTGGGTTCTTTCCAGCTTCTGGCTATTATAAATAAGGCACAAGGAGAAATATAGTGGAGCACGTGTCTTTTTTTTATATGTTGGGGCATCTTTTGGGTATATGCCCAAGAGGTATAGCTGATCCTCAGGCAGTTCAATGTCCAATTTTCTGAGGAACCTCCAGACTGATTTCCAGAATGGTTGTACCAGTCTGCAATCCCACCAACAATGGAGGAGTGTTCCTCTTTCTCCACATCCTCTCCAGCATCTGCTGTCACCTGAGTTTTTGATCTTAGCCATTCTCACTGGTGTGAGGTGGAATCTCAGGGTTGTTTTGATTTGCATTTCCCTTCTAGACAGCCTGTCTAGCAACATTGGTGAGCTCCAGTTTTAGTGAAAGAACTTGACTCAAAATTTGGAGAGTGATAGGGAAAGATTTCCACCTTGAGTACCTGACCTCCACTTGTATGTGCACTCCATATACCCATAAATGCACACTGAAGCAATGTAGGGATCAAGTGAGAAAATATTAGAGTAATACTTGCACTTAAACCCTGACTAATTATCCACATATATTTGAGCCTTTTGCTTCCAACAAGTTTTAAATGGGATGTGGTTTAATCAGATATACACAGCACAATAGGAGTAATTAGTCATTGAGATAATATTCAGTAAGGAAAAACATTGTTTTTTGCATCCATTTAACCTTTTTTTTTTTTTTTTACACCTGCTTCACAAGATGGCCTGGGGAACCTACCCACTTCGTGATTCCCTAATATGAGCCTCTTAATCTAGTATAAGTAGAACTTGTCTTCTTTTCCCTCTGCTGTCGGTTTTTATCTTCTGCCCTCCCTTCTTTCTCATCGCCTAACAGTTTATTTAGTGAAAATCTGCATTAGCTAAAAGTAGCACACTCTCTTTAAAAAAAAAGTGTCACTTTAATACCACCCGTCTCTAGAAACCTGTCATGTAAAATGGAGGCTGTGAGGCAAAGTGAGGAGAATCCCCAAACTAAAGCTATATTTGTCATTTTCTTAAACTAAAAATATACTTCTACATATTTAAAAAGCTGCAAAGAATGCATTAACATCTTAACTATGAAGTTATGTTATTTTAAAACTGAACCATAAACTGTTAGATCTGAAATATCACAAACCTTCTCTTAAAATGAACAGCTTTTACTTTTTTCATCTTTATGGAACTACCACTGAAACCTGTCCTGTTTTCCTTATCTTAAGAAGTTTCTCTAGCCACATATGTAGCAGAGGATGGCATTGTCCAGCATCAATAGGAGGAGAGGCCCTTGGCCCTGTGAAGTCTCGATTCCCTAGTGTAGGGGTATTAATGCTACGGTGGTGAGGTGGGAGGGGTTGCATCCTCATAGAAGCAGGGGGAAGGAGATCAGAAAAGGGGGAAGTGGAAAGGGGATAACATTTGAAATGTAAATGTGTAAATATCCAACAACAATAATAAAAGTTTCTGTTTTTACTTTTTTAAAAAGATTTATTTATTTTATTTATGTTAGTACACTGTAGCTGTCTTCAGACACACCAGAAGAGGGCATCAGATCCCATTACAGATGGTTGTGAGCCACCATGTGGTTGCTGGGAATTGAACTCAGGACTTCTGGAAGAACAATCAGTGCTCTTAACCACTGACCTATCTCTCCAGTCCATAAAACGGTTTCCAATGCAATGTGGAATGCCATCTTCCAAATACACTGTCTGTCTTAACCTTCCCCTAATGCTGGGCCATTAAATATTTACAACTTGTTTTGAATTTGAAGGTAAATGTTTTTCTTTTTTAGCAATCTCCCAGTTCAGTATCCTCATCTTTGGACTTCAAAATAGCCAATACAAGGAGTAATTGGCAACTTAGTAACAGTACTCTGATAATGTGATGGAACTGATCAAGGAGTACTCATGACACATGGGTACTGGCACCAATTACCATAGGTTTTCTTTTCCTCCTCCATTTCATCTCGTCCCCCTCCTTCTCTAGAAGCATTGTTAGGTTGAAAAGCCTATAGTAGAAAATAGCAACTGCCTGGGGATTCTTACCTCTCAAAGATGCTTATTGTCAACATTTGGGGTTTCTCCCTGCCTTTTTATTCTTGTCCTTCGAGTACAAGGCTTTTGAGTTACTCTCCTTGCCTCTAAGACCTCCCTTCACCTCTTTTTCTTTGCTTGCCTACTTAGTTTCCTCAGGATTCCTTAAGATGTATATCAGGGCACTTTGAAGTGGTTCCTCCCGATCAGGTTTTCTTAACAAATTCCATGGGTCTAGAAACATGTGGAACTGGTACCATGGAAGTTAAACTCCAGGAACGAAGCTTTCAAATTAGATCCAGCTCCAATAATCTGAGCCCTGTGCCCAAATGCTCAGTGTCCTCAAGAACAGAGACTTACCTTTAATCTCTGAGAGGCAACTAAGGCCAACAGCCATAGTCTATCTTGTTTTGGGACTCAGTTTATCCTGACCAACCATTTGAAAGGAGTTTCTAGTGCCTGGTACTAGAGTTTGTGTTAGCCTATGGCTCTTATACAAGCCTGGGCCATAAATTCCTTATATGTATTGTGTATGAATTTTTAGGTAAATATTTTAAAAAATATTTATTTATTTATTTATTCATTTATCTTTTATGTATATGAGTACACTGTCACTGTCTTCAGACACTCCAGAAGAGGGCATCAGATCTCATTACAGATGGTTGTGAGCCACTATATGGTTGCTGGGAATTGAACTCAGAACCTCTAGAAGAACAGTCGGTGCTCTTAACCACTGAGCCATCTCTCCAGCCATAGGTAAATGTTAAAGATTCCTTGAGGCTTTATTAAACAACCTTGACATTATCTCCCCCTCCTTCTTACTGGTTACTGACTTCTCTCAACCCCAGTTGGAGCACCCACTCCAGTATCCTATTTCCCACTTCATACCACCTGGTATTCCCCCTTTCAGGCCTCTCTCCTCTACCTATGGTCCCATTATACTTTTCCATTTTCTGTGGTTACTCCATGTTGTATACTCACACCTGAGCAAGGAATGACGGATAAGAGAAAACCGGGCATTTGTCTCTTGGGGTGTGGGTTACTCATTCTATATAATCCTTCCTAGGTCCATCCATTTACCTGCAAATTGCTTTTTAATTTATAGATGAATAGGATTCCATTGTTCATATGTACCACAATTTCACTAAATATTTATCTTTGTGAGGATATTTTTCAAAGTCAGTTAATAGTTCTGCTCATCTGTGACACTTACAAAGCACAATAGGCAAGATTTCCGTTAAGGTGCAGTCTGGTACTAGAAACCTAGTCAATATCCTGGGGCTAGTGAGTTCATGGATCTTAGAAGATAATCTATTATTATTATAATTCTTAGCTACCTCATAAATCTTATCTTTATACCTGCAGCTATCTGCAACTATTGCCCCTCATCAAAAAAACCTTCTCTTTACAGCAAATGGAAGTTATCCCAAAAAGTCACAACAGAACTCTAATGGCGGTTTTTGGTTGTCAACTAGACTATGTGGAATTAACTGAAGCCAAAGCAGCTGGCAAGTTCATTTCTTCACTGGCATGGAAAACCTACTTCTTTGGGATCTGGCAAATATCAAAGACCATCTCAGACATCCAGCCTCATAGACCAAGCAACTACTGGATTCTTAGACTTTCTTTCAAGAGACAGCAATTGTTGGAACAATCATGCCACAGCCTGTCTAATAACTCCAATAACTTAGTCTAATAAATTTTGTTTTTATGTATATAGATTCATTCTATCCATTCTGTTTCTTTAGAGAACCCCAAGTAATTCATGGATGCAATACAGAAATCAGTGGATTATGGGAAGCCCAGCCCCAATGAATACATTTACAATGCAGCATTTATGGCTTGGGAAGTATTGAGAAAAAAAATCAGAAAGATTATGAGCTAGAATACCAGGAAGTATGTTGTGAAACAGTCTCTCACTGAAATTGTTAAGTAAAAAACATCAGGAGAGTGACAAAATCAATGGAAATGCTAACATGGGAAGGTGAAAATCCTCACAGTGTCATACTCCTGGATAAGGAACTACAGGAAACTGATGACTGATGAGAGAGAGAGAGAGAGAGAGAGAGAGAGAGAGAGAGAGAGAGAGAGAGAGAGAGACTTTCCAAGAAGTAAGTCTCCTAGTTGGTTGTCCGGTATAGGGTAGTCATCTCCAAAACCATAATGGACCCGGAATGTTATATTTATGTCTTTGTGCATATGTATCTATATGTAGTAATAATAATCTAAGAAGAAGCTACAAAAATGGGAGTGAGGAATATGGAGAAGCTGGAGGGAGTAAAGGAAAAAAAAGCAAGTGATGTAATTATATTTAAGTAAAAATATATAAAATAACCACAAACTTAACAACAGAAGAACGAAAATTAAAGGAATTTGGGAGCTTCCATTGCCAGAAGGTCACTTGTTGCACCTAGTTTTGCTGATTATAGCCGTTGTGAGAATATTTCTGGAATCAGCACTGACACCAGTGAGAGTGGAAGAGAAGAGACGTCACCACTGCATCAAAGCCAGGACAGCTTCTGAAAACCTTCAATCCCAGGTCCAGTTTGCATTCTCATTTATACGCTACAACCACAAGGTGGGGCAAACAAGCCAGCAAAATTTTACAGATGCTTACGTGGCAGTCAGCAGGTTGTTAAGGGCAACAACCTGTTGTTTCATCCCAGCTACTTCTCCAGCTATTTCTCTGCGTCATTCTATTTCAGGTAGCCAGTGACATCATGCTTGGTAAATAGGCAGTACAAGCAGTGCTTTAAGAAAATCACTAAATAAATCAATAACAGAATTAATCATTGGTCTTTTTTTACCTTATTCTATAGCAAAGCTACTTAGCAAATAGCAATGTGTGAAGGAAGGGGAATTTACAGATCATCTTCTGTGCAATTAATTTGGGGCACTTTTCCTTTGCTACAAGAGCTAATGCAATTTTGTTGTTGTTGTGTTGTTTTTAGTGGACTGCTCCAATTTAGCTTTACGCCTTCTTCATGATAATACAGGTCAGGTCCTCTGCTGCTGTCTCCGTTTTGGGCCAGCTTTTCCAAAAACTGTGCAAGGGATTGGGAGATACAGCAAGCTTGGCAAGTGCTGCAGATTCTGAACGCTATGAGAACCTCAGTCTTCCTGAATGCTTTGATGGAAGTATTCCTTACACTTAGAACCGAATTACTAGTGGTTCAGTATGCCCTCAAAAGGTTTCAAGCCTCTGACCTAGAGGTCAAATACCCCAGGGAACTTCATTTTATCAAAAGGAAATTTGACAGGATATACAGGCCCTTACTGGTGAAAAGAGGCCAAATCATCGATGTCTTACATGAGCCCATGAAAGAATATGAGGTGCAAAGTTTTAAATTATAACTATAGTGAGGAGGCTTAGATGTATGGTTCAAGGATTATTTGAAACATGAAGACTTGGACGGTATTGTAGTTGCTTTTCTATTGCTGGGAAGAGACGACATGACCGGGGTGGTTTGTACAGGTATGGCACTGATAGACTCCTGAGTGTGAATGCTTGGCCCATAGAAAATGGCACTATTAGGGGGTGTGGCCTTGTTGAAGTAGGTGTGACCTCATTGGTGGAAGTGTGTCACTGTGGAGATGGGCTTTGTGGTCTTATATATGCTCAAGCTCTGCCCAGTATAGAAGACAGTTTCCTCCTTGCTGCCTTCAGATCAAGATATAGAGCTCTCGGCTTGTCCAAAATCATGTCTGCCTGGATGCTGCCATGCTTTCAAACATGATGATAATGGATTAAACCTCTGAAAATATAAGCCAGCCCCAAATAAATGTTTTTCTTTTTATGTATTGCCTTGCTCATGGTGTCTCTTCACAGCAATCAAACCCTCAAAGACCAAAGCAACTTACTTTTTGAAAGCATATAGTCAGAGCCTTGCTTACAGAAGTAGCCGAACTATTCCATATTGTGATAATGACCATGAAGCAGATAGAGAGAATGGTATTGTGAGCTTTCTGTTGTTCCTGCCACCATGCCTTTGCTCTACCATTATGGACTCTAACATTCTGAAAATATAAACTCAAAGCAACTTATAAATGAAAGTATTTAATTGGGTTTATGTTTTCACGATTTGATCAACAACTAGGAGGCAGAGATAAAGACACACAGTGGAAATGGATTGAGTCTTGTGAAATCTTAAAGTCCACTCACAGTGACACATCTTATCCATGAAGGCACACATCTTAATCCTTCCTAAACAGTTCCACCAACTGGGGACCAAATATTCAAACATATGAACATATGAAAGCCACTATTATTCAAACCACTACAGATATAATTATGCAAATCAATAAGTAATAACCTGGTTAAAATAATGTTTAAATTGTGCTCCCATATGTTAGCCTGCTAGATGATTGCTAATTATACTTTTTAAAATATACTGATACAGAATCTGGTCAATCCCATCTGTGGTATTGCCAACAGAGTCTAGATATTTCTGCCTGTGCTATTCTCAGTCTGGAAGCTTGGTCTAAGTGGCAAGTCCTGTGTTCCATTCCAGACTGGTCAATTTGCTAGACTTTAGCTTTCCCAAGTGTGCTGCCTAATTTTTATGTCAACTTCACACAGGTTAGGGTCATTTGGGGAAAATGTCCTCACCTGATTGCCTAGAGGCAAGACTATGAGGCATTTTATTAATTAGTAATTAATTAGTAATGGTGTGAGTAGGCCCAGGCCATTATGCATAGTGACACCCCTGGGAAGGTGGTCCTAGGGTATATTAGAAAGCAGGCTGAGTAAGGCATGGAGACAAAGCTAATAATCACCACTTCTCCCTGCTTTCTGCTTCATTTCCCGCCTTCATGTGCTTGCCTTGAGTTTCTGCTCTGACTTCCTTTGATTGTGGATCTGTAACTTCGAATAGATCCTTTACCCCTCAAGTTTCTTTTTGGCCAAGGTGTTTTATAACAGCAATAACGAGGGGTTCTCTGACCACCAGAACAGGCAGAATAACACTGCACGTGAGGCAAGAAGGAAATCTGGTTCAACACAGCTCAGTTAGATGGTGTTGGTTCAAATCTTTAAAGTCTGACCCTGAACAGTTTATTTTTGGCATATTAAAGTATAATACAACTTTGCAAAAAAAGTTTCCTGTAGCTAGACAATTCCATGTATGTACAAGGAAGCATAATTATTTTGAAAATCTTCTCAAAGTCCACATCACTTCTTCCATGAAGATGGGTTTTAGAGATAAGCTACATGCATTCTCTTAAGGGCCTAGGAGAGGATCTGATGTGGTCTCTGTAGAGGTCATCTGGCCTGTTAGCCACCCCCAGTCATATAGATAGCACTGAGGTCAACGAGATTATTAGCCACTTCCAGTCTTGCTTGTGATAGCTTGGTATGGCCGGGTCCTAAAGATAACAAAGATCACCTAGGCTATAAGCCTCCCTCATTCCCAAATTAGGGGTAGAAAACAGGTTATACATCTTTTTCTTTGAGAAGACAACCCTGCATATTTAGCATTTCTGGTTTCCTTAGTGCTACCCAGAGTGCAAGAACCCTTGTTTCAACACAATACATCAGAAATTGGTCCCATGGTCACAGGTGTTTTCTGTAACAGACATGGCCATATGTTTGGGGGAAGGTTTATGGTGGTACTTGTACTGGTCATGTGCCATCAAAAGGCTATTCCTGAGGGACTCCTACAGAAACCTCTTCACAGTAGAAAACACAGCCCCAGAGTGCTGTCTGTTTATACACTGATTTGAGACTATTCTTGTTCAGTACTGGTATCCATCATAGTGGCCACAAATTCTAGACAGCACAGGAAAATAGGGTTTTACTGCTGTGAACAGGCATCATGAACAAGACAAGTCTTATAAAGGACAGCATTGAATTGGGCCTGGCTTACAGGTTCAGAGGTTCAGTCCAGTATCATCAAGGTGGGGCACGGCAGCATGCAGGCAGGCGTGGTACAGGAAGAACTGAGAGTTCTACATCTTCATCTGAAGGCTGCTAGCAGAATACTAACTTCCAGGCAGCCAGGATGAGGGTCTAGGATGCAACACCTACAGCAACAAGGCCACACCTCCCAACAGTGTCACTCTCTGGGCCATTCATAAACAAACCATTACATTCCACTCCCTGACCACCGTAAGGCTATTTTTTTTTAAAAAAAGATTTATATACATATGCACTGTAGCTGTCTTCAGACACACCAGAAAAGGGCATCAGATCCCATTACTGATGGCTGTGAGCCACCATGTGGTTACTGGGAATTGAACTCAGGACCTCTGGAAGAACAGTCAGTGCTCTTAACCACTGAGCCATCTCTCCAGTCCAAGATGAATGTTAATACACAGAGTTGGCTATATTTAAATTATTCATTGTCAAAATATTTATAGTGATTTTCTGCTATATCCTGAGTAGGCCAGGGCATCTGACTAGACATTAGCTTTTTCAAGGCGACTTAAAATATTAAGTTAGTTCGGCCCTCCAGACTAACTTTGGACAGCTCTTTTACTTTTAATTACCTACTGTATGAGGCCACTTCCCACTTTGTAGCAGAAACTGAGCAGCTGCAATAAAGACCAAATAGCCCACCAAGCCTGAAACATTCGTTTCTATGTTTAAACACAAGCGCACAAAAGCTAACTAGTCGTATTCTAAGAAAAGGCGCATACTCTTGCATTTTAAGAGAGATGTTGGCTTTTCTAGGATGGAGGAAGCTAAGTTTTATGGACTTTATTTCTTGTTCCATTTTGTCCTAATGACAGTATCTTTTGCCTTACAGATGATTTGCAGCTTTATGAGATCCTAATTGTCAATTCTTGACCTTAGAGCATAAGCCATTAGTTTTCTCTTCAGGAATTTTTCTTCAGTGCCCATGTGTTCGAGACTCTTCCCCACTTTTTCTTCTATTAGTTTGAGGTATCTGGTTTGATGTGGAGGTCCTTGATCCACTTGGACTTAAGCTTTGGTACAAGGTGATAAGATTGATCGATCTGCATTCTTCACATGCTGACCTCCAGTTGAACCAGCACCATTTGCTGAAAATGCTATCTTTTTTCCATTGGATGGCTTTTGGCTCCTTTGTCAAAATCAAGTGACCATAGGTGTGTGGCTTCATTTCTGGGTCTTCAATTCTGTAGATCACTTTTGGTAAAATGGCCATTTTTACTATATTAATACTGCAAATCCATGAGCATGGGAGATCTTTCCATCTTCTGAGATCTTCTTCAAGTTCTTTCTTCAGAGTCTTGAAGTTCTTATTGTACAAATCTTTTACTTGCTTGGTTAAAATCACACCGAGGTCTTTTATACTATTTGGGACTATTATGAAGGGTGTCATTTCCCTAATTTCTTTCTCAGCCTGTTTATCTTTTGTGTAGAGGAAGGCTGCTGATTTGTTTGAATTAATTTTATTTTATTTTTATTTATTTTTTTTTTTGGTTCCGGAGCTGGGGACCGAACCCAGGGCCTTGCGCTTCCTAGGCAAGCGCTCTACCCCTGAGCTAAATCCCCAACCCCTGAATTAATTTTATATACAGCCACTTTGCTGAAGTTGTTTATCAGGCGTAGTAGTTCTCTGGTGGAACTTTTGGGGTCACTTAAGTATACTATCATATCATCTGCAAATAGTGGTATTTTGATTTCTTCCTTTCCAATCTGTATCCCTTTGATCTCCTTTTGTTGTCTGATTGCTCTGGCTAGAACTTCAAGAACTATATTGAATAAGTAGGGAGAGAGTGGGCAGCCTTGTCTAGTCCCTGATTTTAGTGGGATTGCTTAAGTCTCTCTCCACTTAGTTTAATGTTAGCTACTGGTTTGCTCTATATGCCTTTTACAATGTTTAAGTATGGGCCTTGAATTCTTGTTCTTTCCAGGACTTTTATCATGAAGGGGTGTTGAATTTTGTCAAATGTTTTCTCAGCACTTAATGAAATGATGATGTGGTTTTTATCTTTGAGTTTGTTTATATAGTGGATTACATTGATGGTTTTCTGTATATTGAACCATCCCTGCATACCTGGGATGAAGCATACTTGATCATGATGGATGATCATTTTAATGTTTCTTGGATTCAGTTTGCAAGAATTTTATTGAGTATTTTTGGGTCAATATTCAAAAGGGAAATTGGTCTGAAGTTCTCTTTCTTTGTTGGGTCTTTGTGTGGTTTAGGAATAAGAGAAATTGTGACTTCATAGAAGGAATTTTGTAGTGCTCCATCTGTTTCAATTTTGTGGAATAGTTTGGGCAGTATTGGTATGTGGTCTTCTATGAAGGTCTGATAGAATTCTGCATTAAACCCAACTGGTCCTGGGATTTTTTTGGTTGGGGAGACCTTTAATGACTGCTTCTATTTCCTTAGGAGTTATGGGGATGTTTAAATGGTTTATCTGTTCCTGATTTAACTTCACTAACTGGTAACTGTCTAGAAAATTGTCCATTTCCTCCAGATTTTCCAGTTTTGCTGAATATAGGTTTTGTAGTAGGATCTGATGATTTTTTGAATTTCCTCTGATTCTGTTGTTATGTCTCCCTTTCATTTCTGATTTTGTTAATTTGGACACACTCTCTGTGACCTCTGGTTAGTCTGGCTAAGGGTTTATCTATCTTGTTGATTTTCTCAAAGAACCAGCTCCTGGTATTGTTGATTCTTTGTATAGTCCTTTTTGTTTCTACTTGGTTGATTTCAGCCCTGAGTTTGACTACTTCCTGCTTTCTACTTCTCTTGTGTATATTTGCTTCTTTTTGTTCTAAAGCTTTTAGGTGTGCTGTCAAGCTGCTAATGTGTGCTCTCTCCTGTTTCTTTCTGCAGGCACTCCAGGCTGTGAGTTTTCCTCTTAGCACAGCTTTCATTGTATCCTGTAACTTTGGGTATATTGTACCTTCATTTTTATTAAATTCTAAGAAGTTTTTTTTTATTTTTTACTTTGCCAAGTTATCATTGAGTAGAGCATTGTTCAACTTCCATGTATATGTGAGCGTTTTTCCTTATTTTTGTTATTGAAGACCAGCCTTAGTCTGTGGTGATCTGATAGGGTGCATGGGATTATTTCTATCTTCCTTTATCTGTTGAGGCCTGTTTCATGACTGATTATATGGTCAATTTTGGAGAAGGTACCGTGAGGTGCTGAGAGAAGGTATATCCTTTTGTTTTAGGATGGAATGTTCTATAAATATCTGTTAAGTCCATTTGGTTCATAACTTCTGGTAGTCTTTCTATGTCTCTGTTTAATTTCTGTTTCCATGGTCTGTCCATTGATAAGAGTGGGGTGCTGAAATTTCCTACTATTATTGTGTGAGGTGCAATGTGTGCTTTGAGCTTTAGTAAGGTTTCTCTTATGTATGTAGTTGCCCTTGTATTTGGAGCATAGATATTTAGGATTGCGAGTTCATCTTGTTGGATTTTTCCTTTGATGAATATGAAGTGTCCTTCCTTATCTTTTTTGATGACTTTTAGTTGAAAATTGATTTTATTTGATATTAGAATGGCTATTCCAGCTTGCTTCTTTAGACCGTTTGTTTGGAAAGTGGTTTTCCAGTTTATTACTCTGAGGTAGTATCTGTCTTTTTCTCTGAGGTGTATTTCCTGTAGGTGGCAAAATGCTGGGTCCTCTTTACGTATCTAGTCTGTTAATCTGTGTCTTTTTATTGGGGACTGAGTCCACTGATGTTGAGAGATATTAAGGAATAGTGATTGTTGTTTCCTGTTATTTTTGTATTTGGAGGTGGTATTATGTTTGTGTGCTTGTCTTTTCTTTGTTTTGTTGCAAAACGATTAGTTTCTTGCCTTTTCTAGGGTGTAGTTTTCCTCCTTATGTTGGGCTTTATTATCCTTTGTAGGGCTGGATTTGTAGAAAGATATTGTGTAAATTTGGTTTTGTCATGGAATATCTTAGTTTCTCCATCTATGTTAATTGAGAGTTTTGCTGGATACAGTAACCTGGGCTGGCATTTGTGTTCTCTTAGAGTCTGTATGACATCTGTCCAGGATCTTCTGGCTTTCATAGTCTCTGGTGAGAAATCTGGTGTGATTCTGATAGGTCTGCCTTTATATGTTACTTGACCTTTTCCCCTTACTACTTTTAATATTCTTTCTTTGTTTTGTGCATTTGGTGTTTGACTATTGTGTGACAGGAGGAATTTCTTTTCTGGTCCAATCTATTTGGAGTTCTGTAGTCTTCTTGTATGTTTATGGGCATCTCTTTCTTTAGGTTAGGGAAGTTTTCTTCTGTGATTTTGTTGAAGATATTTACTGGCCCTTTAAGTGGGAGTCTTCACACTCTTTCTATACCTATTATCCTTAGGTTTAATCTTCTCATTGTGTCCTGGATTTCCTGGATGTTTTGGGATAGTGGCTTTTTGCTTTTTACATTATCTCTGACAGTTGTGTCAATGTTTTCTATGGAATCTTTTGCCCCTGAGATTCTTCCTTCTATCACTTGTATTCTGTTGGTGATGCTTGCATCTATGACTCCTAATCTCTTCCGTAGGTTTTTTTTTTTTAATCTCCAGAGTTGTCTCCCTTTGTGCTTTCTTTATTGTTTCTATTTCCATTTTTAAGTCCTGGATGGATTTGTTCATTTCCTTCTCCTGTTCTGGTTGCTTTTTCCAGTAGTCCTTTAAGGGATTTTTTTGTGTTTCCTCTTTAAGGGCTTCTAGTTGTTTACTTGTGTTGTCCTGTAATTCCTTATGGGAGTTATTTATGACCTTCTTAATGTCCTCCATCATCATGATAAAATGTGATTTTAAATCTAGATCTTGCTTTTCTGGTGTGTTTGGATATCCAGTGTTTGGTTTGTTGGGGATACTGTGCTGTGATTATGCCATGTAGTCTTGGTTTCTGTTGCTTGGGTTCCTGGGTTTGCCTCTCACCATCAGGTTGTCTCTGGTGTTAGCTTGTCTTGCTGTTTCTAATGGTGTCTTGACCTTCCTGTGGGCCTGTGTGCCAGCACTTCTGTAGACATGTTTTCCTGTTTTCTTTCAGCCAGTTATGGGAACAGTGTTCTGCTCTCAGGCATGTAGTCGCTCCTGGCAGCTGGCTTTCAGTTCTCCATGAGGGCAGCAACAGAAGGTTCCTGCCTCTTTCTCCTAGGTCCCTGTGCAGGGGGGCATAGATGGCACAAAGTTTTTTTCTCTTGAGTTGGGAATGTGGACAGAGAGTAGTCTCCTCTGGTTTCACAGGAGTGTCCACACTTCTGAGGGTCTAGTGCTCCTTCCCACGGGATTTAGGTGCAGGGTGCTGTTTAACCAGTTCAGTTCAGATCTGTGTGCAGATCTGGACTGTGGGGCTCCTGCAGCTTGACTGCTCCTATATTCATGTGTCCAGAGGCAGTATGCAGTTTCCTCTTGGGCCAGGGATATGGCCAAAGGTGAGCAGAAGTTGCAGTCTGTCCTGCCGTGCAGTCTCAGGATTGCCCGCACTTCTGGTTGTTCAGTTCTCTCTCCCACGGGATTTGGGAGTAGGGAGCTGTGGGCTGTGATCAGAGAAGTTCGGGCCACTGCCAGAAACTGGAAGTGCCCGATCCTAGAGAACTTCTGTCTTTGTGTGTCCTGAGTCCACCAGGCACATCACTTGGAGCAGAAAAGTTGACCTTACCTCTGCTCTCAGGCGTGTAGTCACTTCTGGTGGCTGGCTTTCAGCTCTCTGTGAGGGCAGCAACTCAAGGTGTTCTGCCCTTACTGCTTCTAGGTCCCTGTGCGCAGGGGGCACAGATGGGGCTAGGCGTTTTCCTCTTGAGTCGGGAATGTGAGCAGAAGTCTCAGGAGCGTCTGCACCTCTGAGGGTGTAACTCTTTCCCCCACCCCCATGGGATTTGGGTGCAAGGAACTGTTTGACCAGTTCAGTTCAGATCTGGGCACAGTTCTGGACCGCAGGGTCGCAACTGATTGCTCCTATATTCCTGTGTCCAGAGACACTATGCTGTTTCCTCTTGGGCCACGGATGTAGGCAAAGGTGGGCAGAAGTGGCAGTCTGTCCTGCCGTGCAGTCTCAGGATTGCCCGCACTTCTGGTTGTTCAGCTCTCTCTCCCACTGGACTTGGGAGCAGGGAGCTGTGGGCAGGGTTCAGAGAAGTTTAGGCCACAGCCTAGTCATCATCTTATAATCCATGCTAAAATTATCATAAATTGACTTTTTAGGAAATTTAACTAAATTGTGAGAATACCCAACTTGTATCTTGTATCTCATTCGATGTAGGCTGATTCCATGGGATGGAACCCCTACCCAATACAGCTTAGATGGCCAAGAACTTGAGACTAGATAGCCTAGAGACCTAAGTGTTAAACCAAATAATATTATTATAAAAATATGGTGATAAAATGACTTTTACTGACGTTCTCTATACTCAGAGATCAGTGACTTGCTGAGCCACCACCAAGAGCTTCCTCCTGCCGCAGATGGGAACACATACAGAGACCACCATTCAGCCAGACATTATCCAGAGGTTGAGAGACCTTGGAACACTTAGCCCAAAATGAGATGTCTCCATCAAATCCCTCTCTTCAGGGCTCACGGGACCCTGCAAAAGAGGAGGAAGGAAGAGTGTAATAGTCAGAGGGGATGGAGGATACCAAGAAAACCAGGTCCTCTAAATCAACAACATGATAAACGCTCATAAGAACCCACAGAGACTGAGGCAGCATGCACAAGCCTGCACAGGTCTGCATCAGATGGGGTCCTAGAGCTAGAAGGAGAAGTGGGAACATGACCCCATCCCTCACCCAGAAACTATCTCCAGTTGATGATAGCCTCTTGCAAATGAAAATTTAGTTTTTTCCAAGGGAGCCTCTTAAGGGTGGGTACATGACCAACGGTAGATGACCAACGGCAAAGGAACTCAATGGTATCTTTGAAGGCTCTTGCTTCATATCAGAGCTTTTTATTTGGTTTTTGTTTAACTTTTACCATTATTTATTTAACCCCATAAGTTTTGTGTATATATTATGGCTTCCAGTTTTGTGGGGATATATTCATATTCACATTCATATATTTCTTACTTTTGTTTTCTAAGACAGGGTTTGTCTGTGTAGCCTGGGTTGTTTGGGAACTCACTCTATAGACCAGGCTGGCCTTGAACTCAGAGATCTACCTGCTTCTGCCTCCCAAATACTGGAATTCTATTTCTTTGTCTTTTCTTGAACTCTTTTTCTTCTATTTGTTTTGTTTTGTTCCACTCTGTTTGCTTATTATTTATCTTATATTTTTGTTCATCATTGTCCCTTAAATGTATGTTTGTATTCTAATGAGAGACAGAAAGAGGTAGATATGGATGGGAGGGAGAGTGGGGAGAACCTGGATGGAGTAGAGGCAAGGGGAAATATAATCAGGATATTTAAAAAAATCTATTATTCAGTTTATGTTTTTGTTACTATTATTATATTTTTATTATTTAAACCAATTTTTAAATATATTTATTTTAATCATATTCTTCCATTTTTCCAAGTCTTTCCAGATACTCTCTCCCTCTTTATCCACCCAACTTAAAGTACTTTCTCAAAAAACCAACAAAACCCCAATACAACAACAAAACCTCCTAAACCAAGAAAACAAATAAAACCATGCCCAAAAAGGAAAAATCTTATAACAAAACACCCCCCACATGCCCCCCACAGACAAACACACATGAAACAACAACAATAAAAAATATGTTGTTCAACTACTACTGAACATGAGTGCTTGATTTACCCAGTGTTGCTACATTAGAGAAAACTCATTTTCCCTCTCCCAGCAGGTATAAGGGACAGTTCAGTTGTTAACCTTTAGCTAGTGGCTAGGTTTTCATTCACTCACTCACTCACTCATTCATTTTTAAAAAGTGTAACAATATAAAGTATAATAAAGTAAACTAAAGACTATCACATAGAAGTTGGACAAGACAAACTAATAGAAGGAAAAGAGCTCAAGAGAAGGCATAAGAATCAGAGACCCACTCCTTTGCACAATTAGGAGTCCCATAAAAACACTAAACTGGGAGCTATAATATATATGCAGAGGACCTAGTGCACACCTGTGCCTACTGTTTCCTTTTCTGTGAGTTCATATGTGCTTAGGTATTGTCGTTTAAAAGGCTTTATTTTCCCGTTGTCCTCCATCCCCTCTGACAGCAGACTATTTGGGAAGAAGAAAAGGTCTGGTTGGGAGGAGGACAATAAGGAGTAATGGGGAGTGAAACTGACCAAATTACATGATATACATATGTGAGATGCCATAACAAAACCTATTATTTTATACAATGAATATATAATAATAAAAGTTTTTAATTCTACATCTAAATATGAGAAAAAAAGAATGCCTAAGGAAAGCTCAGCACCTCCCCAAACCTTACCATGTCCTAATTATCATCTAAGATAGGCTTCTGGTACCCTCTTTTTTGAACCACACACTGAAAAACAATTTAAAGAGAAGTATGTATAGTTGATGGTTGAGAACCTGAGAACACCTTTTAAGGTATGAGTGTCAAAAAAGGATAAGGAATGGTAGCCATGGGGGTGCAGATCTTTAATTCCAGCATTAGAGACAGAGGGAGGCAGGTGTCTATGAGTTTGAGGCCAGACCCCTGTTTTGTCTACAATGTGAATTCTGGGACAGTGAGACCCTGTCTCAAAAGACACAAGGAAAGAAGAAAGAAAGAAAGAAAGAAAGAAAGAAAGAAAGAAAGAAAGAAAGAAAGAAAGGGAAGAAGGAAGAAAGAAAGGAAGGAAGAAGAAAGAGGAAAGGAGAAGAGATGAAAAAGAAAAGAGGATAATGTCTTGCATTCTGCATTAAGACTGAACACATACTTAGATGGCTAACACAAACACAGATAGCTTAATCATATTTATACTGGCCACAGCTTTGTCATTTTTAACTTCACTGACTGTCCTGAATGCTCACACTTCCCCATCTTCATTCTGTGCTTAACATGTGCAAATCATTTCTATATAAATCAGAATGGATCTCAGTTCTTTTCTCTATTGTCATTCCTTACTGAATCAAGTTTGTTCTTATGGCTTTAGCTGGTGATCCACCACATCCATCTTCAGTGTTAGAATAAATTCAGGAGACAAGAAAAAAAAATGAAGGAGAACTGTTCCCTAAGGTTCTTTCCGACCTCCAAAGTGTGTGAGTCCAAGTAAATCTGTAGGGCATAAACATACCAGGTTAAGGTAGCCACTTGTAACTACACACTCTTAAAAGATGTGCCCAAGCACTGTGCCTGGAATAGAAAAATGAAGCAACTATTAAGGTCCCAGGGAAGTGTCTTTGAGAGGAAATGTTTAGTTACCAGAGAATGGCACTATTTAAACAGAGTACAAGGATAAGGGGTGTGGTCTTGTTGGAGAAGCTGTGTCACTAGGGGTGGTATTTGAAGTTTAATAAACCCACAGCAGGCCCATGGCTAGTCTCTTTCTGTCTTGGTGTCTGTCTGTCTGTCTGGATTGGGATGTACTTGTCAGCTACTGTTTTAGAACTATGAGTGTTCCCATGGTCCTTCCATGCACCCACCATGATGGACTAAACTTTCAAAACTGTAAGCAAGCCCAGAATTAGATTATTTTGTAAGGATTGCTTTGGTCTTGGTATCTTCACAGCAGTAGAACAGTGATTAAGACAGAAGTTGGTACCAGGGGTAGGGTATTGCTGTGACTGGCCTAACCTTGCTGTTTGTTTGTGGACTTTCAGGAAAGCAGTTGAATGCTTTAGGCAGGTCTTAAGAGGCCATGCTAGTGGGAGCATGGAAGACAGTGGTGCTGAGAGCATTGCAAATTATGGCCCAGCTCAAAAAGTTCAGAAGGGGCGAATGGTAAGTGACCTAGACATCATATTTGTGGAATTTTGGTAAAGAATTTGGCAGCTTTTTGTCCCAAAAATCTGCCTGAGGATAAATAGAAGAATTTTAGATTAATGGCATGTATTGACTATGTCATGTGCTTATAACAGTCACTCTTATGCATATTTATAATGAAAATGAGCAGGCTGAACAAAGAGAAATACAAAACTTAACAGCTTCAGCTGCATGGTTTTGGCTTTAGAGTCCAGGATACAAGAAAGGGATTGTGAAATCTTTCTCTATAGCTAAGAAAAGCTACTGGGGCCAGGCTTATGTCAGGGGTGTCCCAGTATGGAGGCACAGAGAAGTCATTGTATGAAACTGTAACATTTGTGAAGCATGGAGTGTGTTAGAGACCCCAAGATGTTGGAGATGACAGAGATGCAGGATGTCTCCCTAGGAAAGCTGCTAACAGGCAGTGGAACCAGGTCAAAAGAAAGAAGTGTGTTATAGTCAACAAAACTGGAAGGAGTTGCAGATCTGAATAGCTCTTTAACATCAGACATGGAGATGCAGAATTTGGAGTTAGTCTTGCTGTGTTTTGGATTTATTTTGGTCCAGTATTTCCTTACTTTGTCCCCTTTCCTCCCTTTTAGAATGATATATATATATGTATATATATATATATGTATATATATATATATTATGCCATTTTATGTTGGGAATATGTGATCTTTAAAATTTTGGTTTCATGGGAGTGGTTATAGCTAAGAGATTGACTTAATTCTCAGAGAAGACTTTAGACTTTGGACTTTTAAGCTGTCTTGAAACTGTGAAAGAATATGGAGACTTTAGGATAAATGCATTTTGCATTATGGCATGCCTTCAAGACTACAGAGGCAGGGAGCTAAATGTGGTAATATGAATAAGAATGCCCCCACCACAATAGGCATTCAAGACACCAGGCTCACAGTCTCTCTCTCTCTCTCTCTCTCTCTCTCTCTCTCTCTGTCTCTGTCTCTGTCTCTCTGTCTCTCTGTCTCTCTCTCTGACTGCGGATCAGGATGTAAATCTCAATACTGCTCCAAACCATGAGTACCACCATTTCCCAACGTACCTCTACCACACTCCTGCTATCCACCCCCATGTTATGATAATAATGGACTAACCCTCTGAAACTAATTCTGTCTTTTATAAGAATTGCCTTCTTTGTGTTGTGTTGTTGTAAAAAATATAAAAAGTAAAAAACAGTATATCATTGTCTTTTAACTCCCTAGGTCCGGCATTGCAGTGCCACAAGATATCTGCTAGATATCTTGGCAGAAACACATCCCAACTCCACAGCGGCCCAGTGTCTCCAGCCACTGCACACTTTCCTACACTCAAACCGTCACATAAAAGAACACACAACACAATAATCTTAGATGTAATAATCTAAGATATAATTGCCCACTTAAACATACAAAGCCCAGTACCATCCATTCCTTAAGAACATTAATAATAACCTGTAATTACACAGAGCAGACTCTTAATGTCTGCCTCCTCCTTTCCGCTCCAGTCTCCTCCTCTTCCTTCAAACTTCTCCCGCCCATCTTTCCTTCTCCTCCAATGACAGGCCTCCTTCTATCCTGTACCTTCCTCTCACCTGTATTTTACAAATTCAATAGTGAGAAGGTTCTGATGAAGTCACCTGATTCCTGAGTATGGGACTAGGCAGCCATCTTTGGGGCAGTGGAATTAGCATCAAAATACAGATAACTCCAGGGCAAACCACAACATTTCCCCCTTTTTGTCCAGGTAAAAAGCCTTTTCACTTATATATAAATTGAGTACAGTGTTGTCTCTTCACAGCAATAGAACAGTGACTGAGACAGCCAGTATTATCAGCATCAAAGTGAAGAGAAACCCAAGGCCCAGAGTGAGTCTTCAGTAGTATCTGGAAACTCTAGGCAAGAAGTTTCTCCCTCACACATGGCACTCTTTTCTATCAGTGCAGCCCTTATTCTTGGGCTACTATTCATTGAGACTACTAAGGATTCTAGGTAGTAGAATCTTGACTTCAATTTGACTTTCATCTTGAACATGAACCAATATCAGTGTCTAGAATATTCTTTCTTAATGCCTTGTGCCAGTATCCATTCAACACAGGGACATGAGTTCATCAAGTTAGTCACTGCTTCCCCAATTCAAAGTTGTTGGTTCACAGAGGCTGAAACAAGCATACAAATCGTTACATGTACCAAGAAAAGAAGACCCTGGGAGCATCCTGACTAGGGGCTTTTTGCAGCTACAAAAAATGTCCCAGCCTCAGTCCTTGGTGATCTGAATATCAATGCAAAATACTCACTAAAATTCTAGCAAACCAAATCCAAGAACACATCAAAACGAGATGCAGGGATGGTTCAATATACAGAAATCCATCAACATAATCCACTATATAATCAAACTCAAAGGTAAAAAACCACATGATCATCTCATTCGATGCTGAGAAAGCATTTGGCAAAATTCAACACCCTTTCATGAGAAAAGTCTTGAAAAGTTCTGGAATTCAAGGCCCACGCCTAAACATATAAAAGCAACATACCGCAAACCAGTAGCCAACATCAAACTAAATGGAGAAAAATTTGAAGCAATCCCACTAAAATCAGGGACTAGACAAGACTGCACACTCTCTCCCTACTTATTCAATATAGTACTTGAAATCCCAACCAGAGCAATTAGTCAACAAAAGGAGATCAAAAGAATGCAAATTGGAAAGGAAGAAGCCAAAATATCACTATGTGCAGATGATATGATAGTATACTTAAGTGACCCCAAAAATTCCACCAGAGAACTACTAGACCCGATAAAGAACTTCAGCAAAGTGGCTGGGTATAAAATTAACTTAAACAAATCAGTAGCCTTTCTCTACTCAAAGGATAAACAGGCTGAGAAAGAAACAAGGGAAATAACACCCTTCATAATAGTCACAAATAACATAAGAAACCTCCGTATGACTCTAACCAAGGAAGTGAAAGATCTGTATTACAAGAACTTCAAGTCTCTGAAGAAAGAAATTGAAGAAGATAAAAAACTCAGGTGGCAACAGATGCTGGTGAGGATGTGGAGAAAGAGGATCAGTTCTCCATTGTTGGTGGGATTGCAAACTGATACAACCACTCTGGAAATCAGTTATGCAGTTCCTCAGAAAATTGAACATAGTACTACCTGGGGACCCAGCTGTAACACTCCTGGGCATATACCCACAAGATGCTCTAACATATAACAAGGACACATGCTCCACTATGTTCATAGCAGCCTTATTTATAATAGCCAGAAGCTGGAAAGAACCCAGATGTCCTTCAACAGAGGAATGGATAAAAAAAATGTGGTACGTTTACAGAATGGAGCAGTACTCAGCTGTTAAAAAACAGCAACTTCATGAAATTCATAGGCAAATGGATGGAACTAGAAAATATCATCTTGAGTGAGGTAATGCAGTCACGAAAGAACACACATGGTATGCACTCAGTGATAAGTGGATATTCGCCCAAATGCTTGGAATACACAAGATACAATTCACAGACCACATGATGCGTAGTAAGAAGTAAGACCAAAGCATGGATGCTTCAGTCTTTCTTAGAAGGGGAACAAAATACTCACCAGAGGAAATATAGGGACAAAGAGTGGAGCAGAGACTGAAGAAAAGGTCATCAAGAGACTGCCCTACCTGGGGATCCATCCCATATGCAGCCATCAAACCCAGTCACTATTGTGGATGCCAAGAAGTGCTTGTTGACAGGAGTCTGATATGGATGTCTCCTGAGAGGCTCTGCCAGAGCATGACAAATGCAGAGGCAGACATTCTCAGCCAACCATTGGACCAAAGAATGGTGTCCCCAGTGGAGGAGGTAGAGAAAGGACTGAAGCACCTGAAGGGGTTTGCCACTCCATAGGAAGATATCAACCAACCAGATCTCCGAGAGCTCCCAGGGACTAAACCACCACCCAAAGAGTACACATGGAGAGACCCATGTCTCCGCCACATATGTAGCAGAGGATAGCCCTTGTAGAGCATCAGTGGTAAGAGAAGCCCTTGGTCCTGTGAAGGCTTGGTGCCCCAGTGTAGGGGAATGATCGGGCAGGGAGGCAGGAGGGAGTTGGTTGGTGGATGTGGAAGCACCCTCATGAAAGCAGTGGGAAGGGGATGGGCTAGGGGTTTTCCAAAGGGGAAAGTGGAAGGGGATAACATTTGATATGTAAAGAAAGAAAATATCCAATAAAAAACTCAAAAAATGGGATACAGATCTAAACAAAGAATTCTTTTTTCTTTTTTATAATTTATTTTTATTGCATATTTTCTATTTACATTTCAAATGTTATTCCCTTCCCCCTGTTTCCCATCCATAAGCCCCCTATCCCAGTCCCCTCCCACTTCTTCTATAAGGGTGTTCCCCTTCCCCCACCAATTTTAATAGAAGAATCTGTAATGGCCTATAAGCATTTAAGGAAATGTTCAACATCCTTAGTCATCAGGTGAATGCAAATCAAAAGGACCCTCAGATTCTACCTCACACCAATGAGAATGACTAAGATCAAAAGCACAAGTGATAGCTCATGCCGGGCAAGGATGTGGACTGAGCCACTTCTCTAGCCATAAATTCTACTTGTTTTTATTTGTGTAACAGCTTTTGGTCCTCTGTGGAGTAGAGTTAGTGAAATAATTCTTCAACTCTGTTTATTAAAGCACATCTGGATTGCTTTGCAAGAGACCCTTTTTTATTGGATGTTTTATTTATTTAAGTTAGAAAGGGACATTGGGCTCAACCTCAAACAGCTTGGATAAAAGAGAATTGGTAGCTAAGGAGCATGATAAGGCACCTCAATAAATGGAAAATGACTAAGAAGAAACATGGGTAATACAGGTGATTTTGGCTAAACCTCTCTAACAGGATTCTTGTTTTAAAAGGAAAGGTTAGGATTTTCAGATGTCACCTAAGGTATGGTAAAGGAAGAAGTATTAATATGAAATCGAGATCACTTAGCCACTATAGAATGGAAAGGAGTTGATAAACTGAGTTAGCAAGGGTTCTTTTTTAACCCTGAATTTTCTAAAGGAGTGCATAAATGAGCCTAAGAAAGGTTCAGGAGATAAAGTTTGATGAAGCAGAGAGTGAAGAGATTTTGGGGATATAGACCTGCGATATCAGCTATTTTGGGAAGTTGAAAGAGAAGGATCACAAGTTCAAAGCTTGTCTTTGATAGAAACTGAGTTTAAAGTCAGAGTCTGGCCCCCCACCAAAGGAATTAAATGAAGGCTGGATACATGGATCAGTTATTGAGTTGCTTACCCAGCCTGTGAATGGTCCCTGAGTTTGATGATCCCCAGTACTGAAAAAAATTAAAAATTAATGAAGAGAAATTTTCTTCTCCTTTGAACAATATAAGTCAGTGTTCTCATGTTTAATTAGAAACTGGATGAACCATGTTTTAAGGCTTGGTAGAAGATCTCCGCTGGGTGATGTTCATAATCAGACATTTTGTAAAAGGAAATTTCTATGAATATGGAGAAAACATAGATTTTTGTTGTACTGGGAAACCCAGTTTCTGAGTATAGGAGGAAGCCAGGTGGCATTTCTTAACGTTAAGTTTAAGAGTGACAGTTTTAACCTCACAGATTTCCTAGCTAGCAGTTTGAATATCTCTGATAATAATATTGAGTATTCTGATAATTTTTTTCTTTTTTATTCATCTTAGGTATTCTGATAATTTAATTCATACTCTTGTCATCGAGACTACCACTCCCTGGAGGACAGGGACTCATTGGTGAGAAACATCTGACCCTGTCGTTTCCATATGTACCACATTCCAAGTGAGGTGGGAGCATGTCTACTGGAAAGCTTTCCCCTCCACACAGACAAAACTATGAGCACAGACCCAGCCCCCTAATATGCAGTGTGGACCCCTGTTGTCTCTTTTGCTGCATCCTAGGATACGCAGATCCATGACTCTGGGTGTGTTTCACTATGACTTTCCTCACCAGTAGCCTTCATGACACATTGCAAAAAACCATATTCCTGCTCTTAAGAATGCTTAACTGTTGTTCTGCAGTGTCTGAGTCATCCTCTTTCCCATCTGCCACACTGCCCAAAGGCTGGACATGGTTGCCATGGTGATCTCTCCAGTACAGAGCTCTGAGGATAGGTCTCTGGCCCCAAATGCTGCATTACCCTGCTAAGGCTTTATGAGCACACTTCAAGGGGTTTTTTAGAAACTAAGTGCAATGAAAACATTGGCAGACCCTTAAAAATAAATCAGCTATTGCAAAGAGTTATTTGATTAAAAGTAAAAGTATGACTCACTTTCTCATTCAAAAGAGAAGCTGTTCAGGAGTAGTGAAGAGACATCAGCCCCAGCCCCCACTGCAAGATGAGCTCCAGAAGTCCGACACAGACTCTGGTCTGTGTGGGCAGAGGAAAGGATCATAACATGAAGGACTCAGGCCAGGTAAGCTGCCTTAGTAAATCTCACAGGAACATACACAATGGACAGACAGACTTCTATATGGACATGCAAACTGAATCAGAGCCCGCTGTTATGTACATCAATTGGAAAACGTAAGCCCATGGTCAGAAATTTTATTGCCTAAAATTAAAACTTGACATCATATACTAATGGTAGTTCACACTGGGCCTAATTCCTTTATCTCTTCAGCACTCCTCTCCATAACCCCTTTCTATACGCCTCCCATTATGGCTACTAGCCTTGGGAGGTGCTAAGTGTTTACTAAAAGGATGGCCAATTTTGGATAGCTAATCTCAGGAAGAGCTTTAGGTTCTTGGCTGGCTTTCCAATTTGGAATCATACACTCCACCAGACAGGCCAGTGAATGACAGAAACAATTTAGTTCAGATGCAAGGTGGTGATAAAGGAAAGACATCATTAGTATGAGATATCTCTGACTGAAGAAAGTCATCATATTCATTCAACCTTTTAGACTGATTCAAGAAAGTTTATATCATTAACCACCCATCACAGACAAGTGAGAGATTTTTGGAAAAATAACATGACCTCCTGAGCACATGATGTTTTTGAGTTCAACAAATTTCAAGAACAAAGATCATCACTTCCTGGGTTTATTCTTGTAACTGACTAATGTACACAGTTGCTAGTTGTGTCATATTACAAAAATAATAAGCTAAAAGAGTGGTTCTCAGCCTTCCTAATGCTGCAACAATTTAATACAGTTGTACAAAACCCCAACCATAAAATTATTTTCATTGCTACTTCATAATGGCAATTATTATCACTATTATGAATCATAATGCAGATATTTGTGTTTCCCAATGCTCTTAGGCAACCCCATGTGAAAGGCACTTTCAACTGCAAAGATTGAAACCCACAGGGCTAAGGAGATAGTTGCTCTGAACTCTGCTTGCTACTCATCGAAACTAAAGAAAAAAAGCAAATATATTCATCTGATTAATGTGGCTGACCAGGGTCAGGTGAGGCTAAATGAACATTCAGGTAGAAGATCATTTATCAATATTCAGTTTCCAATCTCCTGGGGGAAATAGCATGGTTAATACCCTATTAAGGGCTTGAATACATAACCACCACACAATTCAATGATTATAGGCATAAATGTATTCCAAAGCCAAGGAAGAGAACACATCCAGAAACCTTGTATGTAGATAGATGTGCAATGTCCATCAACACCAAGTTTATAATAAACACAGCATAGACATATCCAAATGCCCATCACAAGCTGGGCATATAGACAAGCTACTGTGTAACTATGCAGAAAAACACTGGCCAGCAGTGAATGCAGACAGAACATTGAGTGAGGAAAAACATGAGAGAATCTCAAAATAATTACTATTAAAATTGAAAGAAGCCAGAGCCTTCAAAAGGTCCATACCACCGTGTGTGTGTGTGTGTGTGTGTGTGTGTGTGTGTGTGTGTGTTTAACAATCTCCATTGGTGCACAATTCCAGGAAATACAAAGAAGCCCTCATTTCCAGAAAGCATATCTGTGTTTGCCTAGAGACAGAGAGGCGAGTGTCAGGGCAAGGGAGAGGGAAGCGTTGCTAAGGGCTAGAGAACATGTTTTCAGCTGTGGTGCTATAGGCCATGTGTCAAACCTACCGATTGCATACTTGAGATGTGAGCAATTTGTCCTGTGTCAGAAATATCTTAATGCAGCCTCAAAAAGTTGAGGGAAGGAAAGCCATGAAGAAACTCATTAAACTATGGGGAAACAAGAAGTCACCAGATTTCTTTGCCTTTGTGGACTCTGAATAAAAAGAGGGAGGGACTGAGGGCTGCAACACCATCAGAAGAAACAGTGTTAGAAAGGTCCCAAACCTGAGGCAAAATGAGAAAAGCACCCTCTGGGAAGTAAATTAACTCCAAGCTAACTTATAGAAGGGCTCAGAAGGAGAACATGAGTTCTCAATGAGAAATAGAGAGACTACTAAAAGCGGGGGGCTCAAATACCTTTCTTATCTTTCTTTTTATTTCTTTTTCTTCTTAATAATCTTTGTTTCTTTCTTCTTTATTTTTATTTTCTTACTAAGGAGACCATTTATTTTTAGAGGATTTTGCAATAAACACAGTGGATAGACCCCAATTAGCTGTTTATTCTTTTTCCTCATCCCCATCCTCATAGGAGTCCATGCCTGCTTCCTCATAATCCTACTCTAGGACAGCCCATATCCTCTCCAGTGTCAGAGAGCTCCCCCTCCTCCATGCCCTTACCCACATACCAGTGTACAAAAGCCCTCTTGTCATCCATCAAGTCAAGCTTGTGGTCCCGGAGGGCCCAGGCTTCAGCAATGGGACTGTGTTATCCAGCATGCACACTGGACACTGCATCTGGACCAAGTCACCCACAGGCAGCACCATACTGGGTGGCTTGTATTTGACACCAGCCTTGAAGCCTGTGTGAAACTGCATGCTTCACTCCATCAAAATTGAGCACCACATCTCCATGGCATAGCAGACGGCAGGCTATGAACCTGCCATGCTAAGGTGTCACAGCCTCCTGGGTCCCCTGCAGTGTTTCACTCCCCTGTCAGACCCTTCTGGTCCCTTGTAGGGTTTGACCCCTGCTGAGCCCTGCTGATGCATGTGGAAGCCTTTTGTTCCTAACAAAGGAACAGCCTCACCCGGTAGTGACACACCTGGATGATGTTCAATTCATTTCTGCCTTTCATCTTCCCAGTCTTTTGTTTTGGGACTTAGGCTGGTCTTCCTGGATTTCTCCCCAGTAAATTTGGGTCCCAGTAAATTAGGTCTTTTGTTACTGAAGCCTTAAGCCGGGGTTTCCCACTGTGCTTCTCAGATTTTTCCACTTGGTCAGTTTGGGGTTTATATTCGGTAAATAAAGGTACAGAATTGGCTATTCTTTCTTAGTACCAATAACCCGCATGCATGTGTGTTTTTTAATCCTGCAGGCTTACACCCAGTTCTCAGTGCTGTGTTGGTGTGGGCATCGACAAATGGAAGTCCCATCGAGATCGGGGAAGAGAAGATTTCTTATGGGACATCCGGGGAAGCTGGCTGGCGAAGAAGAGACATATTGGGTGAGTAAATAGCAAAAAGGAAAATTTTCGCACCATGGGAACTACAAGTTCCACTTCACAACTAGCGGATCAGATAGTTGCTTTACTCGAACAGCAGGGAATTGGGGTAAAGGAAAAAACAGCTAAAGAATTTATTAAAACCTTAGAAAGGACTAGTCCTTGGCTTGCTCATTCAGGAGGACTTGATATTCCAGATTGGGAACAGGTTATGAGAGATTTGCAAAGAACACTGTGGAGAAATGGCCCCAAGAACATTCCTGTCACCATGCTTTCTTTGTGGAGATTAGTCAAGGATGCTCTCTTGAGTACTAATGCTAAAATAAGTGGATGAATGTCAGAGATAGAAAGAATATTTGGAGCAGCTGTGCTCCAAATGATGATGCCTCTCATAGGTCCTTACGAACCTCTGATTCAGACCAGGATTCTAGCTCAGAAGAGGATGAAGGAGACACATCAGAAGAAGAAATAGAGGTGCCTAAGAGGAAGATTAATAAGCACAGGGTTACTAAAAGATCAGAATCTTTCCCTGAAAGACCAGGAAAAAGTCAGACCCCCAAGCAAACAGAGTAGAGCCAAAAAATGTAGGTTAGCCAGTTCAGTGACTCTGTTCCAGGAACTTGACTGACTACAGAACTGATGATTACACCAGGTGGTTCAGCAACTCTGTTCCAGGAACTGACTGACTGAAAAAGTTAGATTAAAATCTTGAGAACAATCTTGAGGAACAGGGAGTTTCCCCTTGTGATTTTTCACTGGTATTCTTGACATTTTCCAATGACGCCCTCCCTACCCCTTTGGGTTGTGGTTTCTTCCTTTAAATACCCCTTCTCCCAGCTACTCGGGGTCAAACTTCTCTACCCCTTCATGGGATATGAGTCTCGACCCCAGCATGCTGGTTCCTGTCAGTAAACCTCGTGTGACTACAGCAAGGATGGTGTCTCGTGAGTTCTTGGAGGGTTGCGTCATCCTAAGACTTGAGTGAGGGTCTCCCCACTTCAGGGGTCTTTCATTTGGGGGCTCTTCCATGATTGGCGACCACCCTCATCTCCGAAGACCCACTTGGAGGTGGGATATTGTCTGTGTCATTGTGTTTCTGTGCCGGCTGAATTCTGGTTCTGTATTTGCTTGCGAGTTCTGGTTTTTGTTGTTGCTCGCGTCTCAGGTAGAGATGGAGGCTCGAATCTCAAGTAGAGACGGAGAGTATGAGTATTGGTAGACGTGCCAGGGGCTCACCGACTGCGTTATTCTGGGAGATGTCCCAGGAGGTCTGAAGGGACCCCAGGGACGCCTGGGAGATTCCTGTCTGGGTGCTGGTGAGGATACGGTAGTCCTCCTGGATTGGAGAAGCTACACTCCTCCTGGCCGTCTGTATTTCTGGAGTGCTTTTTTCTGTCTAGGTGGAGACAGACATCTGTTAGCCTTTGATTGTGTTTCTTAGGTCTCTGTTTTGTCTTACTTGTGACACTGATGACGGAACAGACTGTGATGACTCCTCTGAGTTTGACTTTGGATCATTGGACTGAAGTTAGGGCTAGAGCACACAACTTGTCAGTTGAGATTAAGAAAGGACTGTGGCAGACTTTTTGCTCCTTGGAGTGGCCAGCATTTGATGTCAGCTGGCTCCAGAGGGCACCTTTTGACTTAACCATTATTTTGATCTACTCTCTTTCATCTGTCTTTGGTGTCCCGTTGGGAAGGAGGAGTGAAGTGGAATCTGCTCCCCTTCATCTGTCTCTGGTTGGGAAAGAGGAATGATGTGGAATCTGCCCCCTTTATCTGTCTTTGGTGAGCTCATGGAAGCTCCCGTCTGAATCAGTTCGGTTTTGTGGTGATCTCGCAGCGGCTGCTTGTTTTTTGTTTTTGTGCGCACTTCTGTTTTTGTCTGTTAATCTTTTGATTGTCTTTCTGTGTGATGAACAGATGATGGGACAGTCCCTGTTGGACTGAAGATAGAACAAGGGCCCACAATCTATCTGTGGAGGTAAAGGGATCTAAGTGGCAGACCTTAGAGCAGGTGAGATGAGTTAAGAGTAAGGTTTTTCAACAGGGACCTTCCAGCTACCCCAAACAGATTCCCTACATTCTGGTTTGGGAAGATCTGGTTCTCCCTCCCCATCCATGGGTTCGGCCCTTTGTTTCACTTTCAGGAAGCCACAACACTGAGGTCTTGGCCCTTCGCAGAACGTCTGGAGATGAAATAGGCAACAAGATGGACAAGCCTGATAAAAAGGAGATCTACCCAGACTTCCAGACTGACCTGCTCCTCTCCAGTCCCCCACCTCCTTACCCTCCCACACTTGCTCCCCAGCCAGCTGTGATGCCCCAGGCAGCCCCTGCTAATGCTCCTCCTGCACCCTCAGCCCCAATTGAGAACGTTATGGAAGGGGAAGTAGAAGGAGGGGGTGGGAGGCTTGGGTACAAGGAGCCATAGGGCAGGGACCCCAGACATGACCTCCGTGCTACCCCTCATTTAGCTGTGTGACTGAATGCTATTTGTACTCTTTGGCAGACCTCTATTTTCTAGACTCTCTTCCTTTTTTCTTACTAGCCCACTTGAAATGCTTGTTAGTAGCTGTTACAGGTCCTCCTTACTACTGAGGAAATACAGAATCCTACTAGAGGCCAGAAAGAATGTTCCAGACACGGATAGAAGACTCTCACTCCTGCCTGTCGACTTCAATATGCCTGACGGTAGGGAGGGCCAGGTCTACCGCCAGGTTCCAATGGTGGGTCTCTGAGGGGTTGGAAAATGCCCCACCAATTTGGCTCAAGTAAGGCAAAGATATAAAGAGAAGTTGAAGAAACTTGAGGGGTTAAGCTAAGTTGCTGAGAGAGTTAGTGCAAGTTGCAGAGGAAATAAGGTTGAAGTGTGGTTCAGGGTCTGTGCACAAAAAGTGGATAGCACCTAGTAGCTGTAGAGGAAGATGCAGAAGATATCATATCAGAGAGACTGAGGAAGAGAAAGAGAAAAGAAGGCAAAAAGACAGGAAGCTAGGGAAGAAAAGAGACAAAAAGAAGAGAAAGCTAGAGAGATAAAGAGAGATAAAAGGCAGGGAGGAACTTATACTGGCCACAGTAGTTAAAGCGACTAGGAAGACAGTACCTAGGGGTTGGGGATTTAGCTCAGTGGTAGAGCGCTTGCCTAGGAAGCGCAAGGCCCCTGGGTTCGGTCCCCAGCTCCGAAAAAAAAAAAAAAAAAGAACCAAAAAAAAAAAAAAAAAAAAACCTAGGAAGACAGTACCTGGCAACAGAATAGGATTCCTGGCTAAAGATTAGTGTGCCTATTATAAGGAAAAAGAACACTGGGTCAGGGACTGTCCCAGGATAGAGGGGAAGCACACCCAGTGTTTTTTGGATACGGGGGCCCAACACTCTGTGCTCCTACACCTCAGTGGGCCAGTGTCCATCAAAAGACCTTGGGTACAGGGGGTTACCAGCAGCAAACAATACTCATGGACTACCTGAAGAACAATAGACCTTGGCATGGACCGGGTAACCCACTAGTTCATGCTCATCCCTAACTGCCTCTATCCCTTGATTATGAGAAATTTGCTCTCCAAAATGACTTGTGTGTGCTAAAATAGCTGGATGAGGCCATGTGTATGCATATCTACAGACTGTATATGAGGAGCCTAAGACCTAGACTGACCCTGTCTCAGTGCACAAGTACCTGATGCTGGGAGATGTGTGGCTTAGTGCCATCCTTCCTGGAATACACTGCTCCTGTCAGCTGGGCACTAACAATTATCACCCAATCCAGGACTTAAACTGTGGTAGAGTGACTGACTTCTGCACTACTATACCTAACCCCTACACTTTGAGTTCTTTACCACCTTCCAGAATTTGGTACACCATTTTAGACTTAAAAGGTACTTTCCTCTGCTTGAGCTGGGTACCCCAAAGTCAAAAACACTTTGCCTTTGAATGGAATGTCCCAGAGGACGGGACCACTGATCAGCTGACATGGACTAGATTCTCCACTGGTTGGCGGCAATCTGGTCACCTTGCTGCACAATCCTTACCTGGAGCCACCACAGCACGAGTGTCAAGTACTGGCAGAAGCCCATGGGTGGAGGGAAGACCTCTGTGACTGACTGATCGACCCCTGCTGAAAGCTGAGGCTACTTTGTCTACAGACAGGAACAGTTCTCTTCATGAAGGTCAGAGATGAGTGGGTGCTGCCGTGGTGGACAACACAATGTCATCTGGGATTGCTGAACCTCTACACCCCCAGCACATCAGCGCATATGCCTTTGCCATCTTGTGGATACCCTGATGAAGTCAGCAACTGTGAGTATTATTCATTGCCCAAGACATCAGGAGGGAAGAGATTCAGTGGCATGGGGCAATGACAAAGCAGATCAAGTGGCTTGAGAAATGGCTATGCAGGAGCCCATCCTGGTTGCAGACCTGCAGGAGACAGCCACTGGGAACTGGGATTGGACTAAGAGATGGCCTCACTTAGAATGTACAACAGAAGAAAATGCCCAAATTGCTTAGAAGAGGAAGGACAATGGCACACTGGAGTGGAAAGCTATACTCCGCAGAGAACAAACAAAAGACTCACTTTGCCAAATACACAAATGGACTCATTTAGGGGATAACAAGCTTATCCAAGTAGTTAAGGTATATGTAATAGACTTTGGGATTTTAGCCAGAGAGACAGTAGAAAAGTATAAGGTATGTCAGCAAGTGATTGCTTAGCAAGCAAACAGGGCAAAGAGACCTAGGGAGTTTAGTGAGAAGTCGAAGTGAACTTCACTGAGATAAAACCATGAAAATACGGTTACAAGTATCTCCTAGTGCTTGTAGATACCTTTTCAGGAATAGATAAAAGCTTTCCCCACCAAGCAAAAGACGGCCTTGGTAGTCATGAAGAAGATACTGGAAGAAATCTTCCTCCGGTTTGGGGTGCCCAATGTAGTTGGGTCAGACAACGGCTCTGCTTTCATTGCCCAGGTATGCTAGGGTGTGGCTAGGTATTTAGAGGTTGATTGGAAATTACATTGTATCTACAGTCCTTAAAGCTCAGGACAGGTAGAGAGAATAAATAGAACTCTAAAAGGGACTCTGATCAAATTGACCATGGAGACTGGCTATGCCTTGGTGGCACTCCTTTTGCTCTCTTAGGAGCAAGAAATACCCCTTCCAGATTCAGCCTTTTCCCCTTTGAGATCTCATATGGGGCCTCAGATCCTCTGACTGTATTAGACGATGTTATTGAAGCAACATGTCATAGTAATAATGATTTGTATGCCAGGCTAAAAGACCTACAGGTGATACAGAAAGATGTTTGGTCACAGCTGTCAGCAGCCTATGCCCCGGGAATCCCTGAGACATCTCACCAGTTCCAGGTCGGAGACTCGGTCTACATATGATGACATGGAGCCCAGACACTCGAGCCTCACTGGAAAGGACTGTACCTGGTGCTGCTAACCATCCCAACAGCCATCAAGTCTCAGCTCTCACCAGCCGAGTACTAGCTGTTGGGGCTAGGAGCTGGGAGCTAGAGGGACACTCAAATCTTCAAAAAGCTCCCTAGACTTGTACATCAGATAAATGGATACATCAGAGACATTACTGGGAGGTTGCTGTAATGTTCACTTGAGGAGTGTGCTTTAGAAACAAGAATTTTATGTTAGCCCTAGATTCCATCGAGATAGGTCCCCCAATTGTAAGTGCCGGGGTAGGCTTGATTTCTATTGCAAATGATGTAACATCCCCTTACTATGAAGGCATTGCATATGTTAGTACTCCTAACACTTCTTGGGACTGTGCCTCAGAGATCACAATCTGTATAAGTTTAGAAGTTCTAAAAGACAGTCATGACTTTTGTGTGTTGGTTCAGATAGTGCCCAGATTGGAATCCTGATGCTGAAGACTTAGTAAGACACAAAAGAGAGTTGGGAATTATTCTGGCAATTATCTTAGGGCTGAGTTTAGGTCCTGCAGGGGCAGCTACTGGACATTTGCTATTGCCTTGCAACACAAGATTTATGGGGAATTGAGGACTGCAATTGACTTCGATATAAAAAGAGTAAATAAGACTTTTTAGCTGACCTCCAAGAATCCCTAATCTCCCTCTCAGAGGTAATCCTTCAGAATAGGAGAAGATTAGACCTGATATTCCTTGAGAAGGAGGTCTATGTGCTACACTAAAAGAAGAATGTTGCTTTTATGTAGACCATTCAGGAGTAATTAAAGACTCCATGAGTAAATTTAAAAAAAGTTTAGACAAAAGACAGAGAGACAGAGAAGCACATCAGGGATGGTTAGATGGTTCGAGAGCTGGTTTAGTAGATCTCCTTAGATGACTACTCTGATATCTTACCTTATGGGACCCTTCTTAATTTTGCTTCTGCTTCTGATTATAGGTCCATGTGTATTAAATAAATTAGTTTCCTTCATTAGGGAAAGAATAAGTGCTGTTCAGATTTTGATGTTACATCAGCAATATCATGTTCTACAAGGTCAAGAAAATCAATATTATGAAGATACTGAAATCTAGTCCTATGATTAGAACTAGGTACTAGAAGAAATGGGGAGACGGAAAATCAGGAAAAATTTAGACCCCCTAGCAAACAGAGTAGAGCCAAAAATGTAGGTTAGCCAGTTCAGTGACTCTGTTCCAGGAACTTGACTGACCACAGAACTGATGATTACACCAGCCGGTTCAGCAACTCTGTTCCAGGAATGGCTGACCACAAAAGTTAGATTAAAATCTTGAGAACAATCTTGAGAAACAGGGAGTTCCCCCTTTTGATTTTTCACTGGTATTCTTGACATTTTCCAATGACGCCCTCCCTACCCCTTTGGGTTGTGGTTTCTTCTTTTAAATACCCCTTCTTCCAGTTACTCGGGGTCGAACTCCTCTACTCCTGCATGGGATATGAGTCTCAACCCCAGCATGCTGGTTCCTGTCAGTAAACCTCGTGTGATTACAGCAAGGACGGGCTCTCGTGAGTTCTTATGGCGGATCACGTCATCCCGAGACTTGAGTGAGGGTCTCCCTGCTTCAGGGGTCTTTCAGTCCCCCTAGTGTAAATCCCTTTTAAGAAGAGGGAGCTACTGCTCTTCCCACCTATGAACCCTATTCTTCCTTGGAGTGGTGTTGTGAAGACAAAGCTACAAGGAGAGGGGTAATTTTTGCTGAGCATCCCCCTGGACAGGGAGCGGTGTATCCTGTTGTTGAGGTCCCGGACCCCAGTAGTGCAAGTCAATCCATCAGACAGCATGTTCCTCCGAGTTTTAAGGAGTTGAAAAACCTGAAAAAGGCAGTCTCTGCTTATGGTCCCCTTGCTCCCTTTACCTCTGCCATTTTTAATCCTATGTTGCATCCAATCTGACTCCTGGAGATTGGCAACAATTATGTAGGGCAGTATTGAGTTGGGGAGATTATCTGTTATGGAGGGGAGAATTTCAAGAACAATGTGTGCAACTAGCTAGACTTAATGTGCAAGCAGGATTCCCCAGAGAAATCTAGAATGCTGACAGGAGCAGGACAATATGAGACCCTTCCAGCCCAGATTCAATACGATCCTGCCATTTATGCTCAAATTTCCACAGCGGCAGTCAGAGCTTGGAAGGCCCTGCCCAATAAGGCAGCTGGAGAGCAATTATCCAAGGTGATATAAGGACCCTTGGAACCTTTCCAGGAATTTGCAGATAGATTATTTCAGTTGGCTAGGAAGCTGTTTGGAGATATTGATACTGCTATGCCCATAGTGAAACAATTGGCATATAAAAATCCTAATAAATGGTGCAAGGAGGCTATTAGACCTCATAAGAGTAAGAATTCAATCGACTATATTAAATTGTGCAAAGAAATAGATGGGAATTATGTGATGGGACAAATCTTTGCTGCGGCCATGCAAAAAGAAAATGGAGGGATCAGGACTTGTTTCGGGTGAGAGAGTGCCCTCAGAACAAAAAGGTAGGAGGCCCTGGATTATGGCCTCGGTGCCATAAAGGCTATCATTGGGGAAATGTGTGTAGATCTAAGCAAGATGTTGAGGGACTGCCTTTAAACCTTGTGGGAAATGGGAGACGGGGCCTGCTCTGGGGCCCCCAAACCAAAGTGTACGGAGCTATGAAACCTTCTGTGGTAGAACCTACCCCAATACAGTTTATCCCTCAAACCAATCCCTTCTTGTCAAAGACCTGGTCAGAGGTACCCCAGGAAGTGCAGGACTGGACCTCTGCTCCTCTGCCAGAGCAGTGTTAACACCTCAAATGGGGCCCCAGGCACTTGGCACTGGGGTACATGGGCTCCTGTCCTTTGGGAGTATAGGCCTCTTATTAGGCCACAGCAGTGCCTTGATGAGAGGAATAAGAATTTTTCCTGGAGTGATTGACTCTGATTTTACTGGAGAAATTAAAATTATGGTTTCTGTAGAAAAAGGCATTGTAGTTATTCCTCAAGGGGATAGGATAGCTTAATCAGTTCTTTTGCCCCGGTTTCATACCGATAATCCTGTGTTTAAATCTGCCCATGGTAATCAGGGTTTTGGGTCCACTGGGCCCGGAGCACTTTGGGTGTCCTCTTTAGAGAAGCGTCCCACACTCACTCTTTGGGTTGAAGGAAAGCCCCTATGTGGGCTCCTAGATACTGGAGCTGATACCACTGAAAGCCTTCTGGCCAAAGGCCTGGCCACTAGAGATATCTTACTCCACCTAAAAATGAGCAGGGACAGCTATAGCTGCTCTAAAAAGTAACAAAATTCTTAAATGGAGAGATGAGAAGGACATGAGGGATGGTTTCAGCTTTGTATTTTAGAACAAATACCTATCAACTTGTGGGGACGAGATGTGCTCAATGATATGGGGGCTGTGCTGACAGCTCAGCCTGTACGAAATGTGATGAGGAAACAAGGCCTTATCCCAGGGAGAGGATTGGGCAGAAATTTACAAGGAAAACCTTATAGTGTAAGTGAAGAGCTAAGAATAGTTAATGATAAAACAGGCTTGGGAAATTTATCCTGAGGGTCACTGTTAATAAGCCTCCGAATGTTAAACCTTTGCCCATCACCTGGAAGCCTAATGATCCAGTGTGGATTCCACAGTGGCCCCTGTCCAAGGAAATATTGGAGGCAGCTCATCAATTAGCACAGGAACAATTGCAAGCTGGTCATATTGTTCCTTCTACTTCCCCTTGGAATATCCCCTTCACCTATTTTTGTGATTAAGAAAAAATCTGAGAAGTGGAGATTATTACAAGATTGAAGGGAAATTAAGAAAATTATGATACCTATGGGGCCTACTCAGCCTGGTCTCCCTTCTCCTGTAGCTATACCTAAAAATTGGCATATAATAGTTATTGATTTAAAGGATTGTTTCTTTACCATTCCATTAGATCCCAAAGACTGTAAGAGATTTGCCTTTAGCATTCCTTCCATAAATTTTCAAGAACCTTCTCATCGCTATCATTGGATCATGTTACCTCAGGGAATGGCCAATAGTCCTACTATGTGTCAGGTGTATGTAGCCTCTGCCCTAAAGTTTTTAAGGCAGAAATATCCACAGATTTATATTATCCATTTCATGGATGACATTTTGGTAGCGGCTCCAGATAGAAAGGAATTGCTGACAGCATATGCTGACTTACAAGAAAATTTGGCTGCTGCAGGGTTAGTGATTGCCCCTGAAAAGGTCCAAAAGGACTTCCCATGTCACTATTTAGGACACGAATTATTACAAAAAGGAATTCGCCGACAAAAACTTAAAATTAGATTGGATACACTGAGGACCTTAAATGATTTTCAAAAATTATTAGGGGATATAAATTGGCTCTGACCGACGTTAAAATTAACCATGGGACAGTTGAAGCCATTATTTGATATTTTAAAAGGCAATTCCTCTCCAAATTCACCTAGACAATTAACTCCAGAAGCTCGTGAATGCTTAAATTTAGTACAACGGGCTTTGGAAGAGGCTCACCTTAATTATATTGATTATTCTAGGTCTCTTTTATTCTTGATTTTCGTATCTGCTTATTCTTCTACTGGGCTTTTTTGTCAGGATGGACTTTTAATGTGGGTTTATTTACAAGCTTCACCTTCGAAAATAGTGATGGCTTATCCTCAGGCCGTTGCTCAATTACTGTTCAAGGCTCAAAGAATTAGCTTACAGACTTTTGGTAAAGAACCAGATCTTATTATTACTCCCTATACCAAAGAACAGCTGCAACATTTAGCCCAGGGACTTACAGATTAGGGTATTTTAATGTGCACAATTGTTAGTCGACTTGATAACCATTATCCTGATAGTAAGATTTGTCAATTTTTTAAATGCATCCAGTAATTTTTCCACAAATTATTGTTAGTTCTCCTTTACAAAAGGCTCGTTTAGTATTTACTGATGGTTCCTCCAATGGTAGTGCTGCAGTAGTGTCTGGAGGGAAGGTAGAGGTTATAAAAATTCCTAATTGTTCTGCACAGCTAGCAGAATTGAAACCCTTACAATTAGCCTTGGTTATGTTTCCTGATGAACCTTGCAACATATACACTGATAGTGTATATGTGTCTCAGATTGTTTCACCCCTCGAGACCGCTACCTTCGTTGCTCCTGTTTCATCCATTTGTGCCTGCTTATTACAAGTACAGGCTTTGCTATGGCAGCATCGGGAATCTATTTTTGTGGGCTATATAAGAGTACATTCCATGTTACCTGGCCCCTTAGCACAAGGCAATGAATTGGCTGATTCTTATACTCAGCCTCAATGTTATTATATGTTAATGGATAATACTGCCTATGATAAAGCTTTACAGATGCACAGAAAATTTCATCTTAATGCTAGTTCTTTGAGGTTTCACAATGGAGTAACTAAAGAACAAGCAGCTCAAATAGTCAGTCAATATCCCCAGTGTGCCCCATTTATTTCCTCTCCCAATTTGGGAGTTAACCCAAGAGGGTTACAGCCTAATGATATTTGGCAAATGGATGTTATCTATATTTCTTCCTTTGGGAAGCTACGGTTTGTCCATGTGTCTATTGATACCTATTCTGGCCTGCTCTTTGCCTCTGCACATAGTGGAGAGAAAATTAAAGATGTTAAAAGTCACTGCTTACAGGCCTTTGCCTTTATAGGAGTCCCACGACAATTTAAAACTGATAATGGTCCTGCATATACTAGTGGGTCTTTTAAAAAATTTTGTGAGGATTATGATATTGTACATAAAACCGACATTCCTTATAATCCTCAAGGACAAGCCATAGTAGAAATAGCTAATTTGACACTTAAGAATTATCTTGAAAAAACAAAAACAGGGGACCAGAATTCTGCACCTGCTAAACTTTCCTTTATTACCTATATTTTAAATTTTTTGTTAGTAGATAAGAATAACTGTTCAGCAGCAGATAGACGTTGGAAAGGAATAAGACTTAAGGAAGGTCTGGTCCATTGGAAAGATTTGACCTCAAGATTATGGAAGGGATCTGACCCTGTGTTAGTTAGGGTTAGGGGTTCTGCTTGTGTTTTTCCTAGAGCTGCTGGAGTACCCATTTGGGTTCACGAGTGTTGTATACATCCTGTCTCCATGGAATCCAGTACAGATGGAGACCTATTGAAGCCTCGTGAAAAATCCACTGATCCCAATGCCAGTGGGAACAAGGAGCACAGTTCGGCCAGCAGTGATCTCCACCAATAGGACCACAGAAGAAGTAGCTGTCCTGCTTGCTGACACAAAGATTCAGCTCTTGTGGATCAGGACCCTGGAGTCATTCCTGTGCCCTTGGATGAAGATAGAGGATTTCCTGTCACCTTTTGTTGTCACAGAGATTTCGGCATTGCTGAAGTCATTGTTGCCACTGCTCCACATTCCGTCCCATCATGGCCTGCGCTCCGGCCCTCCCTGTACTGCTGCATGTCAGAGAAGACCGGACTCCAGCCGTTACCCCCGCCCCTCCTCATTCCCCTGGTGGCTGCTGCCACTGTGACTGGTGTTACCATTTTTGCAGTCTCTGGCTTCACAGGAATGCCATCTGCGTGAAGCTGTGGGAGACCAGGGAACTCTGCCCTGGTTATGCGGATCTCAGGCATGGTTCCATTGCCTGCCAGTTGTTTGGGAGAAAGATTGCAGATTCTGAACTGTCTTGGGAAAGACTTTGGTATCTTTGCTGCTATTGTAGCAGCCATTGCTGCTGCAACCACTGTGTCTGCAGTGTCTGGAAATGCCCTCCCCCAATCTGATGTTAGGCAAGAACAGTGGGTAAACTTTCTGGAGTAGTTGCTGATGATTAGGAATTCAAAATTTACATACAGCAACAACTTGACAATGGCCTTTGGTGTTAGGGCCCTCTTACTTTTGGCCCTAGGGTGCCGCAGTAGTCAGCTTTGTGCTTCTCTTCACATGCACAAACAGCACTCCCAGTCCTGAGCAACAACTAATCAGGTATTGTTCTCCTTGGTAGGAGACAAACCCTCTGCCCAAATTGGGTTCAGCCTTCATGAGAAGCAGTTAGCCAAGGACAGGCAACTCTTTGGGACCAAGCCTCACCTAAGACAGGAAATTCTGAGGCTGGCAGAATTTTCCAGAGATGGGAAAGAAATTTGATATCCCAAAGTGACCTAAGACAGACACTGCTTAAAAATTAATATAGGGGGACTTGCTTAATAAAAAAAATTAAAATAGGGGGACTTGCTTAATAAGAAAAATTAAAAGAAGGGGACTTGTCACAGCCTCCTGGGTCCCCTGCAGTGTTTCACCCCCTCGTCAGACCCTTCTGAGTCCCTTGTAGGGTTTGACCCCTGCTGCGACCTGTTGATGCATGTGGAAGCCTTTTATTCCTAACAAAGGAACAGCCTGGCCCCATAGTGACATACCTGGGCGATGTTCAATTCATTCCTGCCTTTCATCTTCCCAGTCTTTTTTGGGGGGGAGGGACTTAGGCTGGTCTTCCTGGATTACTCCCCAGTAAATTTGGGGCATGTGTTAGGTCTTTTGTTACTAAAGCCTTAAGCCCGGGTTTCCCACTGTGCTTCCCAGATTTTTCCACCTGGTCAACTTGGGGTTTATATTCGGTGAATAAAGGTACAGAATTGGATATTCTTTCTTAACACAAATAGCCTGTGTGTATGTGTGTGTTTTAATCCCGCAGGCTTGCGCCCGGTTCTCGGTGCCATGTTGGTGTGGGCATCGACACTAAGGGTCACAGTTCCCTGTCTGGTTGGCAGGCTCAAAGCAGGCAATGGTGAACTTGCCACAGCTCACAGCTGTTTATGGTAGGCCTTCTATGCCAAGATGATGGAGCATAGATGGCCAAGAGGAAGTGAACGTGAGGGCAGGGAATCAGTTTGCGCTGAAACAGTGGCATGTCCACATTGAGGGCCCCATCAGAGCAGAAGGAAGCTGAGATGAGGCATTGATTTGGCTGAGAAGGTAGTTGCGATCTATATAGGTTGGGCACGCAATATCCCAGTTGTGGTGGCAAACGTCAAAGTTGTCCTCATTGTCCACTATGAAGTCACAGTCAGCATTCTAGGGTGTTACTGTGCTCAGGATGGAGTTGTAGGGCTCCACACAGCCTTGGACACTTGTGCTGGGTCAAGGCAGAACTCTTGCTAGCTAGGACTTCTTGCTATGGTTAACAGAAAGGCACTTCCATCAACTGAGGGATGAAACTGAGCTGGTGGCCCCTCCAAAGCTGTGAAACAATAGGAAGCCCTGAATTCCTGTACACTGAACAGGCAGATTATGGGTCTGGTAATGCCCTGGGTAATGATACCCTTGCCAATAATGGAGTGGCCAAGTGCATGGTCAAGAACTGCATCTTCTCTCTAAGTGATAAGCTGCTCTGGGTGGAAGATGTAGATTTCGGGTGATTTCAGGTCTCATGAACTACAGTAGGCTCCAGATCAAGAAAGACCACCTGAAGCACACGTTTTTCAGCTGCAGCTTCACAGAAGAAGGTGGTGAAGGAGTCATCCACTAAACCAGTGGTCTTGCAATGATTCTGGCATCTGCCCATGAGGCTGCCAAAACAAAAACAAAAAACAACAACATGCTTATCACCCAAAAATAGAGGACCTCCACATCCCAGACACACTCAAACTAATAGAAGAAAAACTAGGAAGCATCTGGAACACATCACTGGGACAAAACACCAAGCATGTCCCAAATGGACTGAACATTCAGGACCTCAACCAACATGAAAGTCCTGTCAGATGGACATCTCAAAAAGAACCAAAAAAGTTAGGGTCCACAGACCTCAAGAGAGCGTCTGAGAAACAAGTTTCGGGAAACCTTTTGACATTTGTTGAAACACTTGCTCCACCATGGCCAAGGAAAATTAGGGAAGAGGAATGGATTCCTTACAGTTTCAGAAAAGGATTAGAGATCCATGACTCTTCATTGGACGGGGAGCTGGGCAGGAGCTGGTGGGCAGGCAAAATGGAAGCTATATCAAAAACAATAGTTGAGCCTAGGGCAAATGGTTGAACTGGAAAATTGATCCTTAAGCTAACCCAATAAGGCATGGATAAGTGGCTATTAGCCAAATGCTTGAAGCCCTAGCGCCAGAAACAAAATGAGCTTGGATGATCAAAATGAAGGCACAGGAAAAACCTTGGCAGAATAAAACAGAGACTGAGGTTCTCTGGCAATGTAGAGTATCTGGGGATGGCAGATGTAATCATTAACAAGCTTTGCAGCAAACCAGCAGAGAACGGGACCCCATTGCTTGAAGGAACAGAGAAAGAACTGAAGAGCTTGAAGGGGTGACATTATGTACAACAATGCCAACAACCAGAGCTTCCAGGGACTAAGCCAAAAAAACAAATGGAACTGACTCTGAAAACAAATCCTAGTAAAAAAAAAACCCTGAACCCCCAGTGAAAACGGGGGAGGCGGCAAAAAAAATAAAAAACAACAACAAAAAAAGACAAAAAACAAAAACAAACAAAGAAACCCATCGTGGTTCCTATGTCCAACAGTGGAAGAAGACTGTCTGGTTTTAAATCCTATCCCAGATTGAGCACTCAGACCAGTGGTTCAATTACACTGTATGAAAGCTTCCAAAATTAGCAAAGTTTACCAAAGTAAATTAGAGATGCTGTCAAATCCAATTCCATAGGCATTTTCAAGCTAACTAGTTTAATGGTCCTATGTCTGCCTCCCTTTAAGGATTTGTATGTGTGGGTGACAGACATAGGGACTGTATTTGGAGATTCAGACATTGGTTCCAAACTGAACTCACATGCATCAACCTTTCAGATGATCATGGAGAAGAAAAGTATGAGATACAAACTTCTAAGTGGGTTCATCTCCTTTATGCCTCTGGCCAAACCAGGTATGGAGGTGATGGAAAGGTTACCCATCTTCACTTCATGAGACCTTATCACTCTGTGGTGAGAGAAAAGGTTCTGTCCGTTAGGCAGACTGGAACCGGAATTGCACAAGGACTGTAGTATGCACCCTTTAGTTAGCCAGGAATTGTCACTTCATAACATTACACTTTAGTAATATAGTCCCAGCAATGACATGGCAGCACCAAAAGTCACCCAGTACACATGCACAGAGGCAAGGCATAGCATTTTTGAAGTGTGTCTAGGTGTCTCCGGAAGATTCTAAAAGTAGAGACATAAAATACTCCTGACTCTTGGACAATTTTGTTGAGCAGTAGCTTCACACCTCTTGAGAGGGTAGAAGTGCCAGGCTGTCATAGGCTAATTCTCAAAAACCTTGAACAAAAAAGAGAATGAATCCGAAAGTTGCTCTGATTGGGACAAAGTCTACAGAGGGAGTAAGCTACATGGGGTAGGGCCAGAGAATCAGGAAGTAGCCTGCAGTGAAAAGTGGTCTTTGCCCAGGACTGAAGCCAGGAGGTCAGATGCTATACTCACACTTTGATCCTAGTCCAGGCAGCCTAGGGTACCAGAGAGAAAACCCTCTGGCTTCAAAAAGCAGATGAACAAGCCAGCCTCAGGTCAGAGGGAGATGAGATTAATAAGGAGTCTATTGTATAGGCGTGGAATGCTTGCCAGGCACCGGTGGAAAACACTGGCCATGCTTGACTACTTTTGACGTTCATGAATATCTCTTTGTACAGCCCAGGACTCCAAAGGTAAGGAAGAGCAAAGAACATAGAGTAATCTGTCCAAGGTAAGCACCGCTCCTGAGCCGTGTCCTTTGCTGCATTGTTGGGACACTGTCATGCGATCACTCCTGGAAACTGCCTGTGACTATGACACACAAGGGCACAGAATCCTTGAAGGATGTGATGGAGTGTGAATTGGCTGAGGGAAAAGGAATATGAAGAAAGTGTGATGCAACCACTCATGGTGATTAATCTTTCCTGTTGCTTTCAAAGAAGGATAGGGCAAAGGGAGAATCCTAAAGGGAACTGCCAGGATCCTTCTGGATAGTTTCAAACATTCCAATCTCCAGCAGGGACTGGAGCAGAGAATGGTTACCTGTTAGTCTCTAAGATCCTGCCTCCAAGTCAGTTTTATTCAAAGGCCCGTCTTTCTAAGTACCCTGAGGTAGCAGCTGGCCAACAGTGCTTGAGAGCTGCAAGAACAACATGATTCTTCTTATTTTCTCCCCAGCCTAAGGCCAAGTGCCATCTCTTTTGTGAGCTGAGGCTGCTCCAGCAGCACCAAGGGCAAAGACTGAAAGGGACTGCCGATGTCAGGGAGAGGTCGGAGTGAGGAACAGAGAGACAAAGTCAGAGAGGATGGGCAGAGGAAGGGACACAATTAGGATAGACCAAGGTCTTAATTCTTCCTGCCTTTAGACACAGCCAGAAGGGACCTAGGGCTCTCTATGAAAAATAGTACAGGAGAGTGAATGTCACAGTTCCAAAGGGCATATCAATTTGTTCATGTGCCTCTTGAAAGAGGCAGCCATGCTGGCAATTTAAGGATGGGCCATGGATGTAATGATTCACCTTTCAGATGAGTCTGGACACTGAGTAGAGTTGGACGTGTGGCTGAAAGACTGAGCAGTGAGCAAACCCATGGGAATGCAGGGAGCACGGTGGCAGTAGAGTTGAAGAGCTTCTGCTAGCATTTGATAGTCGATGGTCACAGAGACCAACTACAGGAAGAATGGTGTCTCCAGGTACATGTAGAGAGGGAGGACACAGGGATGTCACTCTGACAGCATTTGACTATCATCCTTGGATGGATACTACTTATCCATTCATTTGGAGAGGACTGCAAGAGGAGGTACAAAGGCAAGGAATAATCTGTATGGCATTCAGAAGATTGGACAATGACTCCCTTAAGAAACTAGTGAATGCTGTCTCCCTTTTTCTAGATTATTTTGAGAATCGATGAATTAGACTACAGACACACACCAGTGTGGAAAGACACTGTAGTCACACGTGAACGGCTATCAGGTGTCTGGGGCATAACACCTTGTCTTTCTGCTTATCTCTGTAGCCTTCTCACATCAGCAATCCTTGCCACACCAAGAAGCAACCAGAGAGATGAATGAGTCAATGTAGACCTGGGCCTTCCTCAGACTTAGGGCTCTTCCTGATTCCCTGCAGCAATCTGAAGGAGTTCACACCGTTACCTAGACAGCTGCCCTCCCTATACCCTCCCCGCTAGTTCCTTCCTTCTTCCCTCTGTCACAGTAAGCTCCGGGCTCCAGTGATGGCAGGCACCCACTAGGTCCAATAGCACCTGGGGCTTCTGCCCTAGTGACTAGGTACTCTGAAGCTCTGTCTTCTGGGCAGGTTTTCCAGACAAGTTTGTCAGTTCATTGTCATCTGCAGCAAGGCTTTCCCTACACTCCATGGTCCTCCTTTGCTACCTCCTGGATTCTAGAGAAGCCTGAAACAATCATCTTCTTTATGTCCCGGAAAGTTTTGACTCAACCTCAACCTGCTTACAGGTTTTACAACAAGTCTGATTTCAGGTTGTCAGGGGAAAATAAACTCTCTTAGTCCAGGGACACACTGGCTATGTGAAGACATGGTATCCAGTATGGCCCTTGAGGAATGGGTGTGCATCATTAAATGAGGGGCATCAGTCACACGTCCTCCCATTCTGGAGGTCCCTTCTCCCTCCAGAGTTGCTGGACAGTCCTTACCTCTGTCAGAGAGCTTAGTACTCTGGATCCTTTTGCTTACAGTTGGGATAAACTCACCATGAACTAACTGTAAAATGGATATAGGAACTTCATGGAGGCCGCAGAGAACAGACTCGGGCAGTCTACAGCTGGGATCCAAGTCACTAGTCTCATTGCTGTGACTGGGGATCTTAAGGACAGTCTCCAGGTCAGATATGCAGACATTGGTCGTGTTCCCCTGCACCTATGTCTCCAGTCACGCCATTGATGTTCATGGACTCAGTGGCATATCTACTCAGGCAGAGAAGACACTTGTTGAGTCCTGCCCTGGAGTCATCCTCCAGTTGGATTTGCCTATCATCTGTCTGCTGTTTCTGTCACACAAGCTTCTCTTTTGTGGTTACATGACATGTATCATATCATCCAGCCCCACACAGATATCATGGCTTCCTCCTTGCCCTCCACTTTGGATAGATACCTGAAATGATGAGGACCAGCTCACCTGTCCCCTCTGTCTACAAGCATCCCATCCTAAACCACTACAGGGTGACATTTTGATCCCAAGCCCTACAAGTTCCTCGCCCCTTGCCACTGCTGGTACAAGCTCTTCCTAAGAGCAGAGACGTGGACTTTTTCAGAGGGTGAGGTTCCTATCTGTGCACCAGCTATGCAGAGAAAGGGAAATTCCTTCCTCCTCATGGTCCACAGGGTCACTATCTGGAGTTTGTGTTTCCCTGGCCTGTGTGTCTTCTGCCATTAGAGAAAGCACTGTTACTTATATAAACAGGGTGGATTTTGGTGATGTTACCCGAACATGTGCTGGCTTGTGAAATTCCATAGACTCTAAAGTCTGATCACAGAGATACTGTGCTCAAATGGACAACAAATACTTGAAACAGTGCTCACCCTCCTCAGCCAGCAGGAAATCACATAGAAAACTGTGGCATTCAGTAACCCAGGTCAGAATCACAACACTGTGAAGGAAGCAGAGCCCATCAAATCTCAAGGAGGTCACAGGGAAAGTGGCTTTAGTGTGAACTCGCAGGACCACAGTGGGAATGAGCATAGCGATTCCTCACTGGCTAGAAAAAGAGCTACCCTATGGCCCAGCTTTGCCACGGTTGGTCATAACATCTATAAGCCCACAGAGGACAGAGCTACTTGTGCACTCGGGGGTCAGCTGTGCTATGACCCATAGCCAAGAAGTGGGAAGAGACTAGGGGTGCCTCTGGAGATGAGCCCCTGGAGAAAACATAGTGCAAACTCATGATGGGATTTTAAGAGTGTAGGGAAGAAATGGAGAATGCATGAAGCAGATGCATTGAGTAGAACTGGGCATGGCAGATGGCAGGGGGCATGATGAAAGAAAAAACTGTACTGACACCTGTATGAAGAAGTCAGGAGGAAAACCCCCATTCTTACCCCTTTCCATTAAATTTCACGGGAAATCCATTAAATAAAAGTCAGTAGTCTGGGGGCTGAGCAATTCTGTTCTGCAATGAGGCAGCTTGGGCTACTGTAGTGGAGTCAAGAAGTGCTGAGGTAAGACACCACAGTTTGGGCATTTTTATTTGGTTGCTTAGTATTTCCTGTGCCAGAGGTCCATGGTACACGTGAGACCCTATTCCTGAACCGGCAGCGCAGACAGAGTCGGGCAAGTTCGGTCTGTCTCCTTTGTAGCTAGTTCAGTCTGACAGTTTTCTTTATGTTCTGCCACAGATTTGTGTGTGGGCTGCCACACTTGTACGCACACTGATGTTCAAATCACTTTCTACTGTTTTGATCACATGGCTCCTTTCCTCACAGATGCTGAAGTGTGACAAGGCTATTGCTAGAGAGCCCTAGCTCTCTTCCAACCTATGTTTCTGGGGACTTTGTCCACACCACTGGGTTCTTGGGCATTTTCTATTCAGCACAGCTGCCCGTGATTCCTAGCAGAATGCTCAACATCTGGTCCTCCTTTCTGAAGGACCGGGGACCCCACTCTCTGTTGGTCTATAATCTGAGGGATGTCAGCCTGCCTGTCCCCTTGGACTTTAGTTCAGTGTGCCCTCTCTCATTGCTCTCTCCACTCCAGCAGTGAGTAGGCATCGACTGATTGCTGTCCACACTGTTTTTTTTTTTTACACAGCCCCCAGTGCCAGAAGCATTCACTAGCTGGTGACTGGGGTCTCTGCATTTCATCCTAATGTGAGATTTCAGGTCCTGTTCTCACTCATCATCTGTGTAGGGATATGCACTTCTTGGTCGCGGTCAGGAAAGTCAGAATCTCTAAGGCATACATCCAAGAGTCAACAAGTGCCTGGCTCTGGACCTGGCCTTTCTCAGCCCATGCCCAACCTGCCCAGCCCAGGTTTGGCTTTCTTTACCTTACCATGGGGGGCTGCTGCCCTACAGCCCAGGTGCACTTGATTTCACTTCCCACGTGGCAGTGGGGGTTGAGACTGTGTAGAACCCTAGGTTTACAGCAGTCCCTTTGGCAGGGCAGAGCCAAGGAGAGACAGAGGGTGGAGTGGGGTGTAGTGTGCAGTCCAGGATCAGCTCAAAGGCAGCCCACCTTCCTCTGTCTTCCAGACCTGTGTTTGCCCAGGGCCTGGAAGAGGTTGAGAGTATGTGTGGCAGGATGTTATGAATGAGCAAGCATTCTTTATTCTCTCCCTTGGAAATGTTACTGAGTTGGGGTGGGGGCAGGAAGGGGGAGCAGGCTCAGAAAATGGCTCAGCAGGCTGTGTGGGGAGATGGGAAGACTCATGCTTTCCTGGGTGGCAGTGGTGGTGGTGACATGTGAGTGTGAGTGTGAGTGTGTGTGTGTGTGTGTGTGAGTGAGAGAGAGAGAGAGAGAGAGAGAGAGAGAGAGAGAGAGACTCAGAGACAGAGCCACACAGAATTAAAGTGACAGCAGTGCTTTAGTGCCTCTGTGCCAGTCAGCAATTGACAAACAGACACTTACAGAATTATAGAGGAGAGAGAATGCTCTTGCTCCACTGTGTGTGTGTGTGTGTGTGTGCGTGTGCGTGTGTGTGACAGAGAAAGAGAGAGCATACTGATGCTCTAGCTCCCGTGTGTGTGTGTGTGTGTGTGTGTGTGTGTGTGTGTGTGTGTGTGTGTGTGTCTTTCGAGGGGAAGCCCCCCCCCCTCCATGTTGGAACATTGCTTCTAGGCTCCTTCAGTCAGGGCCTGCCTATCTTCAAGGCCACCCCACTCTTTCTCCCAAGGTTCTCACATGAATCATGCAATCTTCCCTTATGGGGGAAGGGGCACTCCCCCGCCCCACAGCCCTCCATCCGGCCAAAGACAGGAATCCTCAGGTCCAGCTTGCAGCCCGGTCCCTGTCATCCTCTTCCCCAGAGCGTGGGCGCCCCAGAGGCTGCGCACTGCTACCCCAGCCCAGGCTCAGCCGCCCCCTGCTGCCTGCCTGCAGCCCCGCAACCCCTGCAGCCCCGCAGCAGCCACAGGGGAACCAAAGAGACAGAAGCCTTCCCAGCTGCCCGGACCACAGACGCCAACACCCCCCGCCCCCAACCCCACGCCGCCCTCCCGCCCGCGCCCCGCACGCCAGCCAGCCCACGACCGAGCGCGGCGGCAGGCTGCGGGCTGCGGGCTGCGGAGACAGACTCGGCTCTGCGCTCCCGGCCGGCGCTCGCCACCCCGGCTGACTCGCTCGCTCCCGGCCGCTCGGCCAGAGCGGGGTCCTGTCGGCAACCGCCGCAGCCCCCGGCCCGCGTTCCGGCGCCCACCGGCCCTCGCCGCCTCTCCGCCCCCTCAGTTCCCGGGAAGGGAGGTCGCGGCAGCGGCCCGGCGGCAGCGGTGACCGTGGCGTCCGCGGCGACAGTGGCGGCCGAGGTCGCCGCAGCGGAGGCGGCGGCGACGGCGGCGGCGGAGGCGGCGGCGGCGACGGTGGCGGAAGCGGTGGCGGAGGCCTCCGTGGCGGAGGCGGAAGCGGAGGTGGAGGCTGAGGTGGAGGCCGAGGCGGCGGCGGCGGCCCTGGCCAGGAGAAGGCAGAGGCCGGCGGCGCGGCCGCGGCGGTGGCAGCCACGGAGGCCAGCCTGGCGGAGGCCAGCCTTGAGGCCAGCCTGGCGGAGGCTGCGGCGTCGCCTTCCTACGGGAGGGTGGATATGGACGAAGAGCTGGCGGCGGCCTTGGCTGCAGAAGAGGAGGAGGCGGCGGCCGGGGGCTCGGACGATGGGAACCCAGACTTTCCCACGGCCTCGCTGTACGTGGGCGACCTGCACCCCGAGGTGACCGAGTCCATGCTGTATGAGAAGTTCAGCCCCGCCGGGCCCATCCTGTCCATCCGCCTCTGCAGGGACAAGGTCACCCGGCGCTCTCTGGGCTACGCATATGTCAACTACCAGCAACCGGTGGACGCCAAGCGGGCCCTGGAGACCATGAACTTTGACGTTATAAATGGCAGGCCAGTGCGCATCATGTGGTCCCAGAGGGACCCGTCGCTCCGCAAGAGCGGGGTGGGCAACGTCTTCATCAAGAACCTGGGCAAGACCATCGACAACAAGGCGCTGTACAACATCTTCTCGGCCTTTGGCAACATCCTGTCCTGCAAGGTGGCCTGTGACGAAAAGGGGCCCAAGGGCTACGGGTTCGTGCACTTCCAGAAGCAGGAGTCGGCCGAGCGGGCCATAGATGCGCTGAATGGCATGTTCCTGAACTACCGCAAGATTTTCGTGGGGAGATTCAAGTCCCACAAGGAGAGGGAGGCCGAAAGGGGAGCCTGGGCCCGCCAGTCCACCAGCGCTGACTTCAAGGATTTCGACGACGACTCGGATGACGAGGCCACCTTCCGATGAAGAAGACATCCCAGGACCCAGCCAGTAGAGCCAAATCTTGGCTCCCACCCCGTTTACAGCCCCCCACCCCCCAACCCACCAGCAGTGTATTGTATTGGGAGTGCAGGTTTCTCTCTCCCCCTTCCCCTTCCCCCCTCCCTGCTCACTTTTCCTCTTTCCTGCCCTCCCTCCTTGCCCTCTCTCTCTCTTCCCTCCCCTCCTTCCCCCCACCCCCCCTCAGAGCTAGCTAGCTTCCCCATCCCCTCTCTGCTCTCAGCTCCTCTCTTCTTCTGTCCTCTCCTTCCCTCCCTTTCTCCCCAACCCCAGCAAGGGCCCCTTGCTAGAGAATAATCCCACTAATCTGTGCCATTGGAGAGGTTAAAGGCTGCCTCTTCTCCCGGTGGTGGTCGGTCTGATTCTTAAAAGCGTTTTTCTGTCTCTTTGTTTACTGCACAGGTGATGCAACTCATGGTAGAAATGTCTGGAGAAGGAGAAGGAAGTCTGATGTGGGAGAAAGAAGCAAGAGTCTAATTGCTTCCCACCATCCTGATACCCAGAGAGAAGCTCTATCTTCTTTGGTGTGCTGTTTTTCCAGGCTCTCTGCTCCCCACTCTCTCCCTCTCGCCCCAGACCCCACTTCCCTTCTAACATTCTTGTAGAGTGGTTCATGTATGTGGTGTTTCTTAACCTGCTTTTTCCAGCGACTAAACCAAACAGAAATCAACGCATTGAACTTCTTTACCATGCTATTCAACAGGCTTATGGACCGTCATCTTCAGTGCCTGCAGAGTGCTCCTGTGTATCCATGGACCTTAACATTTCTGTAATCATTCCTGCATTGTTGGACATTCAGGTGGTGCCTAGTTCTTTCCCTGTGTTTAAAACCAACACTGTGTGCCCTGAGGAGTGAATCCTTCCTTGTCAAGCCAATCTAGGCTAGCATCCTGGATGCTCTCTCCTTAACTGTGGACTTGCAGGATCCACATATAGACATTTCAAAGACTTTCCCTGTGTGTTGCCAAAAGGCTCCCTTTCATAAGCATTGTACCACTTTGTATTTGTGCCAGCCAGCCAGTGCAGCTAGTAAAAAGAAAACAAAACAAAACAAAAAAACAAAACAAAACGGTATGCTCATGTCCCCTGCAGTCTCATGGTCCACTGTACCTGACTCAGTCTCTCTCTCTCTCTCTCTCTCTCTCTCTCTCTCTCTCTCTCTCTCTCTCTCTCTCTCTCTCTCTCTCTCTCTGTTTCTGTGTGTGCGCCCGTGCGCACGTGCCTGGTCAATCTCGTGAGCTGCAAATGGCATTTTCACTGTTTTGGCTGTTTCACTGGAATTGAATGCTGTTTACCACCCCTTTCCTGCGTTCCTGCTTCCTTCCCTTTTCCCTCTTGCCAGAAAAATAAAACAGCTATGTTGCAGGAAAAAACAAAATTACTAAGCAGATGATTTCACAGAAGAAATGGAATGCTAGAATGCTATCAGCAATCAATCCTAATGACCCCCATGCCTTCTTGAATTGTATTCATCTCTATGTGCCCAGTGTTTTTCATGTGATATATGTGTATTTAATATATACAAATTTCAATATCTGCTTTTTCATGCATAAATATAATATAGATTATAGACATAGATGTATAGATATTCTTGAACTTCCTTTCGTTGTCATTAAATATTCTTTTAAAATATTTATTGTGATTTTTCTCCTGTTCCAGTGTATGAATGGGCCAAATGCAGGGGCTTTGGGTGAATGCATGCTTCTGAGTCATAATTGCACACAGATTCAAGAATATTTAATAAGTTTTTACTGAATCCTTTTTCTTGGACTTGTGTGAACGTTTTCCCCCTTATCTACATCAGTGCTCTTATGATTAAAATCTTAAGGGACTTTCCTCATTTTTATGATTTTTTTCATATCAAATATTCTTCAATGTAAAATTTAAATTAAACGGAGGTCTATTTTTTTCATAGTAAAGACCCGTTTATTAAGGTAGTTTCATTTCCCTCTCAGGATCACAGGAGAGCCAAAAGCATTAGGATTCTGGTATGTGTTCTGGAGTCTGTATGACATTGACTTGTGCACTCCTGTAGAATTTTTTAAGTCAGTCAGAGATTTTGTTTTTATTCATTTAAATTATGTACCTTTATTAAATTAATAGATGTATTTAAAGTATACTCATAAAACATCAAAAATCACTAAACCACTTCACAACATAAAATTTGAAACATGTAGGACATGTATTTAAAACAAGCTGTTGCCTTCAAAAGCATAAGGTTAAATACATGTCTCATTCTGAGGTATTTTCACTATCTCAGCATTTAAATATCCAAATATCAAGGACACACATATATTTTTAATTTCCCTTTTCATAGATGAGGAATAATTTCAGTAACTTGTCTCTTGTCATATTTTTAAAGGGTTGTAGTTTTGGAGTCCCCAGTATGGTCAATATTATGAAGAAAGTACTTGTATGTATTTGTAGTACTTATAGTGATCTTTAATTGCCTTATATACATTAATACCTTTTGTCAAATGCTCTTGCTATAAAATATATGCTTATAAACATATATGAACATATTTTATATGAATTTATAAAATAGTTCATATTATGTTCTCATATATTTTCAAATCATGACAAAGTGATTATGCTTGTAGATATTTTGTTTTATTTTCTAATAGATTGCTTTTTTAAACAAAATGCCATGAATATTAAATACAACCAACTGCTTTAAAGTAAGCATTTATGTTACTGTGTATTAGTACAGTTTACAGCAAACACCAAATCATAGTTAATATATTCTATACTAATGTATTTCCTATATATTCATTTTGAATACATTATATAAATTTTCTTCTATATGAATATATAATATACATTTTGACATTTAATATTCCCCCAAAACTTACTAATTCTATAGGCATATCATAATTTTTTAATGTGTCTCTTTATCTTGGACTTAAAGGTAGTTTCTAAAATTTCCCCAGAACGCCTGAAAATATATGAAAAATTTCAGCAATACCCTTGTGTTGTTTGCTTAAGGTAAATGCCTAAAAGTTATACTGAAAAGTAGAAGTCTTTTAAAATTCTTTAACTTTCCACCCTAGCTGTATTAGTTTATACTAGCATGTTAGATGAATGTCTGTTTTTCTGCCCAAATTCTCCCCTAGTTATTAGAAACTGTCCTTACACTTACAATATCTAACACAGCATCAACACACAGCTTCAGTTTACACAGACACGCTATAATATTTCACTGCAAATTCAAGTTCTGTTTCGACTTCTGCTCAGCCCAAATTCACTCTAAGAAATAAAGACCACTGGGGACAAGGAAGTTGGGGTGCATCTGGGAGGAGTTGGGGGTGAATAGGATCAAAATACATTGTATGAAATTCTTACAGAACTAATTAAAAAATTAACAAAAACTTTTACCAAAAAAAAAAGAAACTGTCCTTACTAATATCATTCTATGAAAACTATACCTCATTTTTTGTCACTTTGATTTTGTAAAAAAAGAAAAAAGTTTTTTCCTTGAGGTTCAAATAAATTCATTTAAAAATATAGAAAAAGTTTCAAAAGTAAAAATCAATGTTATTATATCCCTGTATAATGATTCACCTCTTCATCTTTTCCAAGAACCTATTTCGATGGACTTGATTTTTCCATCTGGCCTCATTTTTTGATGAATTTTAATGTATGCCTGTTGTTTCTAGTTCCTTATTCAAACCAAACATGCTGAGACATTCATTGCTCTCATTTAGTATTATTCCTTTAACATTCTTATAGACAAATTTGGAGTTTTGCACTGCTGTCGAATAGTGATTATAATTTCATATGCTTCTATTAGTAGATGATAAACATTAGCAATTTCTTTTAACTTGGTCCTTAGTGCTATGCAATGCCTTTCCAGAAATATATACATATTTTCTTGCATATTATAATAAGTATATTCTTTGTATGTCAAATATCAAACCATTCTTTTTTTTCTTTTTTTTTCTTTTTTTCGGAGTTGGGGACCGAACCCAGGGCCTTGTGGTTGCTAAGCAAGCGCTCTACCACTGAGCTAAATCCCCAACCCCCAAGCCATTCTTTATATCTTTACATTGATTCACAATTTTTTATGTTTGTTGTTGAGACAGGGTTTCTCTGTGCAGCCTTGGCTGTCCTGGAACTCACTCTGTAGACCAGGCTGGTCTCCAACACAGAGATCCCCCTGCCTCTGCCTCCTGAGTGCTGGGATTAAAGGCGTGGGCCACAACCAGCACCACCAGACTGATTCACAATCTTGAGTCAGTGAAAATATCGGTATATTGAAATGTCAGTAATATATATTTGACATTTCTATATTTTTTCACATCACTTCAAATGGTCTTTCAAATTTTGTTGTATATATTGATTCATGTTTCATTTCTCCATTTTCAGAGATTTTATTTATTTATTTATTTATTTATTTTGGAGCTGAGGACTGAACCCAGGGCCCTGCGATTGCTAGGCAAGTGCTCTACCACTGAGCTAAATCCCCAACCCTGATTTTATTTATTCTTAATTTGTCTTTAATTTCAAATGCCAATGCTTAATTTTTGTTTTATTACATAGCTGTTTCTATAATCATTCACACAACAAATGCTTCTATAACAAACAAAAGCACTACAATGCATTTTAAAGAACATTTATTTTGTGGTCTAATTTCCACTTTCAAAATTGTATTGACTTATATCCTGTGTTATTTCTATTTAAAAATGTACACATTTTTCTGCACAATGCTCTCAACTACTTCAATTTATTTTGATTTTGCTATATTACCAGTGGATAAAACATGTCATACTTTGAAATTTACTTCGAATAATCCTTTTTCTTTTATTTGGTTAGACATATATCAGAAAATTAATAGTTTATTGTTAGGGGAAGACCATAGAACATAAATATGATCTTAGCCCTGAAAAAATGCATAATTAAAATGATTGTATTATTTCTACACTTTTATATGTAAAAATGGATATAATACAAAAAGAAAGGGACCTGTATATTAGTATTTTGCAAAGAAAACAGTAGGGGCACATGGTATATGAGAGTTACTTTGAGAGTTGACTCCTTTTGTTGTGTAGGGTAGAAAATTCAACAGCCTGCTGTCTGTAAATTGGAGAATAAGAATGTTGGAGCAATAAGACGGCTTAACAGAAGAGGGAACCATGGTCATTCAGGCCATTTTTGGTGTATTTTTTGTGCTTTCAGTGCCTTCTCTTTTTAGTAGTGGTTCATTTCTGTCAAGCCTAACTTTATGAATCAATGGGTCAGATATAACTCACTTCATGTTACTTGGTAGTTTTGGTTATTTCAATAGTAGCTTAAGGACTATCTCCCAAGGAATGTAGTTAGTTTACATGAAGGCATGACCTTGCTACAAAATCCTAAAATATTGTACTACCTAGGGATTTCTTTCAATGACTCCAAAAGGAATGGCTAACACTGACTCTTCTACCATCATCAGATCCACTGTATCATATGGCACAAGTGGCACAGCAGCGCACACAGCATCCTGGACATGTTCCAGAGCGTATTCCTATTTTGGGCTTTACTGAAATCTAGCAGGTTCAGGTCAATTAACGAATTGTCAAGGGTAACACATTCAAGCAAAGAATGTTTTGTCTTGAATATTAAAATTGTCCTACTGGCCATTGAACCTCTTTCTTAGTTACAGGAGGAGCCAGATGTAACCATTTATTCTAACACACCCCATTTTCCCTGAATCCATTGACATTTTTTGAAAATAGAAAGGACCCTACATTTTAGTTAGATTCATTTCTCAGTCTCTGACAGGTGTTTTATCATTAAGTCAAAGGAAGTTAGTAGATGCTATCAATATAACGTCATCAATGTAAGGATGAGTGTAGTATCTTAAAGAGAAAAGAGATCAAGATTTCTTTAAGGTAAATTCTCTTGATCCAACTGTCCCACTCTGGAACATCCTTCTCCAGGGGGTCTGTCTCTATATACCCTCCCTAAATCTCCAAATCTAGCCCTGATCCCACATCCAGTGCCATTGCCTAGTCTGGCCACCCCTGCCTGCACTACTACCAATCTCTAAGCTTCCTATAGAACCCATCCTACATGGCCCTGACCCACCAGATCTTCCCATGCCAAATCCAATCCTTTTAACCAGGCATATCTACTCCCATGTTCAAGCTAGACTATGCATCATATACACCACTCCAGTTCTTGTTAACCTGACTTTATTACACTTAAGCCATTTCTAACCTCTAGGCCCAAACTATAGGGCCTGTGGGACCGTGCTACCTACCAGGCATAAGAACTACCAAGGCTGAGTGAGCTCAGACACCAGGAATCTCAGAGATCTGAGACTGTTAGGGGTGTAATTCACCCTACCTCTTTCTGTACCTGCTCTGGAAGGTATAACCAGGACACCCCACTGAGAGGAGCACTGGCAGTTACATTCTTGCACATGCTAATGAGGTATTTAGATAGACCTGAGCCTTCAGCTAAAGAGCTTCTCTCCTTGGGTATTCCCTCCCCCAAAAGCTTTCTTCCCTCCAGCCCCTCTGGTACACTTGGCCATTGCTTCCAATCAGACCCAATTCTGTTCCTCCTGGGACCTGTCTTCTCCTCTCCTCCTGGAGTGCAGATGCCCCAAGGGGAAAGGTAGACCTCGGACCCCCACGCCCAAACCCTATCCCCATTCCAGACTTCCCCTTCAGACCTCACTCTCCTGCTATTATAACGGTGGCACCTGGATACCCAGAGTGGAGACCAGGCACCACGGTAGACTCCACACTTCGGATTTTACTCTGCCTCCTCCCAGTGGCATACCAGCAGCACCCAGACACTCCCAGCAGAAAGTCGGGAAACAGTATGACACAGGACTGACTACATACCTTCTTTTTAGACCCAATCTGCTTTGTCCTTATCAGACAGAATTGACAAAAGAAGCCTACATGCCCAAACCTCATCACAAAAACGCAATGTGAAATACACAACTTGTACCTCCCCTCCAAAAACTATCAGTCCTGTAGAAATGTTTGTCAGTAAGAATTGTCTAAATGAATTGCAGGAAACAGAACTTAAAAGAACAACCATAGACTTCATCAAAGGGTTCATGAAATTTAAAGAAGAAACAAAGAAAAAACCTGAATGAATCTAAGGAGAAAGGACATAAGAATAAGTGCCTGAGAGATAGCCAAGAAAACACAAACTTAAGGCTGTTTGTGTCCTGGCAAGTTCTGTGTCACCTTGACATAGGATAAAGTCGTCTTAAGGGGAGAGACCTCAATTGAGAAAATATTTCCACAAGATTGGAAAGTAGGTAGATAAGCCTGTCTGGCTGGCATTTTCTTAATTAGTGATTAATGGGGAAGGGGGCAAGCCCACTGTTGGTGGTGCCACTCCTGGGCTTATGATCCTGAGTTGTGAAAGAAAGGAGACTGAGCAACCACTGTTGAGTAAGCCAGTAAGCAGCACCTCTCCATGGCTTCTGTGCCAGCTCCTGCCTCCAGGCACCAGTCATGTTGAGTTCCTTTTCTGACTTCCTTTAGTGATAGACTACAATGTGGAAGTGTAAGCTGAATAAACCCTTTCCTCCTCAAGTTGCTTTGGTCATGGTGTTTCATTTCAGCATTTGAAACCTTAAGACAATTTGAATATGGAATTTAATAAGAAGCTAGAAACATTGAAGAAGAACCAGGTAAAATGAAGATGAAAATGGAAAGTTCAATAACTCAACTAAAAACCCCAAAGGAAATCTTATGATTATAATAAATCAAGCAGAAGATAAACTATGAGAACTCAAAGACAGAGACTCTAGACTAAATAAGAAATATGAAAAATTGTAAAACAAATACAGAAAGAGAATATATAGGAAATGTGGGACAATGAAAAGACCAAATCTTATATTTTTTACCTCTTACTAAAAATAGATTTTTCATCATATATCTCTTGATTACTGTTTCCCCTCACTTTATTCTTTCTAGTTCCTTCCCATGTCCTCTCCCCTCTGGATCCACTCCCTTTCCATCTCTAATTAGAAAAGAATAGGCTTCTAAGAGATAATAATAAAATATAAGAAGATAAACCAAAAACAAATATATCAGACCTGGACAAAACAAACAGAAGGAAAAGAATCCAAGGCACAAATATTGATGCAGAAATCCACTCATTCGCGCACTCAGGAATCCCATAAAAAACACAAAATTGGAAGCTATAATATACATACAAAGTTTTGTAGGTAAGGGTACACACACACACACACACACACAGACACACACACTGCATACACACACACACACTCCACACACACACATGCACACACACACAGACACACATGCACACATACACACACACACTCACACACACACACACACACACACACACCATGTACAAATAAAAAAAGATAAAATTGACAAAAAAATAAAAAACCTTGACAAGACATTATGAGATAAGACCCTCCAAAGATGCCCTTGACTTCATGTTCTGTTGACCATCTACTGCTGGGCATGTAGCCTACCCTTAGAAATAGTTTGTTTCCACAGTGAGACTTCCTGGGAAAAAAAACTAAGAGGAACAAGTAAGTGGTGGAGAATTGGAAAAGAAGCGAAAGGATGTGAACACAATGAAGAGAGGCAGAGCTCGGGACTTAAGGGTAGTGAGGAACAGCCTGATGTGAGTAGCAGGTAAAGCCACCTGGGACCATAGTAGAGTTCTGACCTGTGCTGCCACTGGGGAGCCACATCTGGGTCTGCGGCCCTGCAGAAGCAGGGGTCTGTTACCACTATAGGCCAGGTGGATGTCTCTGGTCCGTACTACAGCTAAGGGACATGTTGATGTCTGGGGGCTGTGCAGAACTGGCCCCACGCCTTGCTTGAGAATCACTGGGGGCATGAGAGCAAGACAGATGACTCTGCCCCCCAAAAGCTGCAGCATTCAGGATATCAGGCCCTGTACTTTCGACTGGTCAATGCAGTAGATCTAACTCTGGCCTCAGGGCATAGATGAGCTGGCCTGAGAGTGTGTGAGTTGGGGAGAGCTGGCTCTACCACTTGTTTCCCATGAAGTAGCATCAGTGACTCCTTTTGCCCTGGCCACCAGAAGTGGGTAGGAGAGTTAGTGTCAATGGGATCATGAGAGCAGAAGAGTTGGCCTTGTACCTCACCTGGGAAGCATAGTAGAGCTGACACTGATGGGGGCACAGGTGAGCCACCCCAAGGATGTAAGAGGTCTTGAAAGGTGTGAGCATGGGAGGTCTAGCCTTGCAACTTGTCTACTGTGCAGTGACATGAGCGAAGGAAAGGTGACCTCTCTTGCCCCTTGCCACCTACAGCAGGCAGGAGAGCTGTCCATGAGGTCATCAGAGACTCTCTCTGCTGTTCAGCTGTCCAGCTCTCCAGCTGTCCCTGGCCATCATCTGCTGCAATACTCAGGAGAGCAGGCCTTGTACCTCACCCGGATGTGGGGATTGTAGAGGAGCTGCCCTGATGCTGTGAGCGAAGAGCCAGCCCTGACTTTTGTGTACTTGGCAGTGATGTGGACACCACTCTCCTTCCTTATTCCTAACTTCAGATTATTCACTACCACTAACTTATTATTTGTTTATATGCCTCTGTGGAAAACATGTTTCTACCTTCCTTAATCCTAACCATCTAAGGTAGACAGGAGAGCTTGTCTTGTTGTCGAGAGAGTGGAAGAACTGGCTGTGTTCCTTACTTACTGGAACACTCAGGAGAGCAGGCTGTGCACCTTGTGAGGGCAGCAGGATAGATCTGGACCTATCTGGGGAGTGGGGGTTGCTGGTTAGTGGACCCAGTGGGCACGAGAACAGGAGAGCCAGTGTGCTGACTGGCTTAGATATCTCAGGCCTGATCCAGGGGTTTGATTTGGCCTGGCCTGCCCCAACATCTACTCCATCTGTGAACTGCTAGAGTGTGTGAAGGGGCCGGTTCTACAGATCCAAAACAATAGGATCTCCATGACACAGGGCAACAACAGGATAGCTGAGAGGAGTCCTAGTGGGGTTCCGTATTTATAGAGTAGCCGAAGCCAAAAGTCTTGTAACAAACAAAGAGTCCTTGCAATGATCCTTCGCAAGCAAAGAAGTGTCAAAAGGGTATACTGTGGGACACACTGTGATACACTACAGCTTCCACAATGAGATTTTTTTTGTCACTGTTGCGGGAGAGGTTGTAAGGGATAGAAGGTGGGTATGAGGCGAGGAGGAGATGAGTGGGTACATGAAGTGAAATTTACAAAGAACCAATAAAAACATCCATCTATTTGTTATCTACAAGAAACATACCTTAGTTTTAAAGGTATGTACCACTTTAGAATAAAAATATGGACAAATGAGCTTAGTGTTCTAGAGGCAGTGGAATCTGGGAGAATGGAGCCAAAAAATTAGGTGAACTAAAGTGTCATGCAATATCCAACTTTATTCAGAGCATCAGACAATTTATACCATGAGGGCCAAGAAGTCACATGAGTTAAGTATCCAAACAGAAGGACAAACTGCAAGTGGAACAGAAGCCACACATGGTAGAAACATGTTTTCCACAGAGGCATATAAACAAAGAACAAGTCAGTGGTAATGAATAATCTGAATTAAACACCCCTGTCTACTATACCTGGGAGGGGTAGGAAAACATATTCCAAGAATAATTCTATGGTTCTGGAGAAACTGATGTCACAAGACTCTTGTTTTCTTGTAATTTTCCCATAAGCACCCATAAGCATATTTATTGCTGTTCTATTCACAACAGATAGGAAATGTAAATAACCTAAAATTCTTACAACTGATGAATGGATAATGAAAATGTGGTGCATATACCCTATGAAATACTGTAAAGAGAAATTAAATCATGAACTTTGCAGATAACTAGGTGGAATTAGAAGAGGTAACCCATACCCAAAAGAGACGAACGTAGCACACTCTCTTATCTGAGGCTCCTAGCTCCAATCTTCGGATGAATCTAGGAACCAAGAAAATGAAAATGGACCATTGCTTAGGTGAGCCAGACCGAGTATGCTGGCAGGGTACAAGCAGGAAATGAGAAACTGGGCTCTGTGATTAAAATCATGAACACGTGAGATAAATACAGAAGGAAGAAAGAGGGTAAAATGACAAAGATGTCTGAAAAGGTCACAGGGAATCATATTGAATTACCTATATAAAATACCTATAAGGCAATAAGTCAGTATATAAATATACTTATAGAGTTTAAATGGCATTGGGCTGTCAATACTTAGTCTAAAAGCCAAAGACCATCTGACAATGCCCCCAACAACAGATATGAAAAGCCCTCTTTTGAGTTGTTGGTCAGTGTTTTCCAGAAGACTATCAAAACACCAGAGTCTATTGCTATTGGCTTTGATTTACCCAGAAGACACCATAAACGTCAAGGACAAGGCTCAAAGACCTCCTGAGCTGGAACTGACCTAAAGACTAGCTTCATGGTACCAGGAAGCACTATGCAAGCTTCCAAAGAAGGGACGTAACCATCAGTACTAACCAACTGTAACACCTATGATAACAGTAAGGGTGCACTAGTGGTACACATACTTTGGTGGTAACAAGAGCTCTCCAATGGGACTTAAGACATGCTCAACAAGGGGTAATCATGCCTGGTATTGGAAACCTAGTCAACTACTCACAGCTAGTGACTATAGGTATATATGTATATACCACAGATAAGTCATCACCCCTCATCAAGGAAACTTCTCTATGCAACAGAAAGAGACCATTACAGAAAACCACAACCAAGCAAAATCCAGAGTTGTCCTAATGGATATATCAACAATACAACTCTCATACCTAAGCTCAAGAATCATTGTGAAAGAGGTGGGAGAGAGACTGTAAGAGTCAGCAGGCAGCCTTGAAAACATACTTACATATAATATTATACAGACCTGGCTGATTGTACAGTAACGAGGAATATTAGTAGAAAAGTGCCAGGAGTTTGAAAAGGAGAAAGGAGGTGTATGTGGGTGTGTGTTTGGAAAGAGAAATGGAAAGCAGAAAATGATGTAATTATATCATAAGCTCAAAAGATGAAAGAAATAAATTCTAAAACCCTAAGTTTGCTTGTAAAGTTTCACAGCTGGTATAATTGGAGGTAGGCCAGTGGTTACTGTTGGCCTTGTAATCTGAAATAAAACTGCCTCTGGGAATATTGTGGTCTGAGAGTAAAGGTAATTTGCTTTATCAGCAGCTGTGTACTGAGTACAGAGGATATACATATACATATATATATATATATATTCATTTGCTCAATGAATGAAACTATGTCCAATACAGAAGCTACAATTGGAGTCACCACTTGGTTAAGCTTATAATAATACACTGTTATTCTCCCAGGCAATTTTGTCTTTTACACAGACAAATAGGAGAGTTGAATGGTGATGTGGTGAGAATTCCTACCCTTGCATAATTACAATTTTGATGGAAGCATGATAGTCTTTCTAAGGATGGATGTTCAATTTATGGGCTTTATAAATGGAAAAATATTAATGGATTGCATGTACCAGGAAACTAATGTACAGTTTCTACATCCTGTTAAGTATGGCTAATTCAACTATATATTCTAGAACTGGAAAACAACCAAAAGATGAATATGGGAACCTACTAGACTCACAATGACAGGTATCTGAGCCAAAGCTCCACTGACTGCCTGACATTCTTTACTGTGATTGTAGATCCTCATTGCTGGGTCTTCTGGAATCAATATCAGTTTAGAGGCAGTGTCTACCCACACTGGAAATTATTACTTTTCCCCAGTGCACAATTATGTCGGTAAAGGTTGTAAGTCACTTTAGGCAATGCTGGAATAAAGATAGCATAATAGTTTTGAGTCTATTAGAGACTTTAAGGAAATCCAGTATTTTGTTCATTTACCTAATACACTTATAGTTACATAGATCAATTAAAGAGATAATAGGCTTTCTATTTCACTTTTAGAAATATCATGATCAGTGAGCCAGTGACAAACAGTCTGTGTGGCTCAGATTTGATTGTTGATTTAACTCTGCAATGTGTTTTGGTAGCTGTGTTAGTTATACTTGTTAAGGCCTAGGTAAAATATTAAGGTGCAGATGGCAAGTTAAGGTATTGGTAATGGTTACCTGGCTAGCTTGTCATTAGAAGGAACCATTTTCATATGTTTCTGATGCTACTAGAAAACTTTTTAATGCCAAATCAGTTACATACTGTTATGTTTTGTGCCCTTGGAAATCAATCATGATAAAAGTGAATAGAACTGCTTTGTATACTTACCCACAATAAACTTGGACTCAAACCAACCACCAAGTAGTACTTTCTGCACCTATGTATAAGCTTTTATGGTATTTGCCTTTGTAAGCTGCCCCTGGGATGGACCCCAGCACTGAGACAACTGCATCTATTTAAAATGACACTTCCACTTTGAGTAGTAGTCAACTGAAGTTTAACTTCCCAAGACTTCCATGGAAACTCAGACTCTACTTGGCAGAAAGAGCCATGTATCTGGGTAACTGACATCCTGGTTAGCAAGTTAAGACATGAATGTTAGACAAGCCCCATCCTGGTAGACATGCATATTAGACAAGGCAAGTTCTCTGCAATTGTTGAATACCCCAACCAATGAGAGCAGTACAACAAAGACATGTTCCTAAGGATATTCCCCTATCCCTAAATCCTGATTGGTGGGGTAACTTGGCACAGATATTTATAGATCTCAGGCTTTAAAAGCCTTGTAGTACCTTAACTTCAGGGCAGGGTTCAGTTCTAGAATCTAGTTCATGGCCTTGGTGGATCACTCCTGGGGTGGGTGCTCAACAAACTATCCCTGTCTGACTGAGATCAGTGTTCCTGTGGTTTGGGAGGCAACTCCTGTGCCTCAACAGTAAGACCTAATCAATTACTGTGACAAAACACCTGAAAAAAACAGCCAGCCTAAAGTTGTAAGCATTTATTTTGTCTCATGCTTTCAGAGGGTGTAGTCAGTCCATGGTCACTTGGCTTTTTCCTCCCTGTTTTCTGGGCCTATGGTAAGGCAGTATATCCTGGCAAAAAGGCATGACAAATAAAATCTGCTTACCTTATGGGTGGTCACAAACTGGAGGAAGGGGAACCAGTACAAGGAAGGAGCCAGAGAGAAATTATTCTTTTCAAGGACACACCTCTAGTGTCCTACTTCTTCAAATGTAGGAAAAATGTCACCATACCTCAACAGCCCATATAGCCAAAAATCCACAAATGTTTGAATACATTCATGAGGTCAGAAATCCATGACCTAATCACTTCCCAATGGATCTCCCTCTGAACCTTGCTGCACTGGAGGCTAAATCTTCAACACATAAACTTTTGAGAGATACACCATATATAAATTGTAATAGCAACCTACCCAATCTAGTCATCACTCTGTTTTACCCACTGCCTTTAGGTTTCTCAGTTCACTGACTATGACTTGTACTGTACTGTCAGGCCAACCTGAAAATAGTATTCACCAAAGATTTTCATCAAAAGCTTTTCAGTTTGCTCACAAACTTGTTTCTTGAGGTTCTGGTGAAAGATATATCTGCTGGATCTTCCCAGTGTAGGTAAGAATTCCATTGTTTTGATGTGCATTTTCCTGAAGACTAAGGATGTTGAACATTTTTACGTGCTTTGTGGCCATTCTATATTTCTCAGTTGAGAATTCTTTGTTTATCTCTGTACCCCAGTTTTTGATAGGGTTAGTTGACCCTATGGAGTCTAACTTCTTGAGTTCTTTGTATATATTGAACATTAGCTCTCTATCAGATGTGGGATTGGTAAAGATCTTTCCCTGATCTGTTAATTGTCATTTTGTCCTAATCACAGTGTCCTTTGCCTCATAGAAGCGTTGCAATTTTATGAGGTCCCATTTGTTGATTATTGATCTTAGAGCATAAGCCATTGGTATTCTGTTCAGGAAATTTTCCACTGTGCCTATGTGTTCGAGGGTCTTCCGCACTTTCTCCTCTATTAGTTTCAGTGAATCTGGTTGTATGTGGAGGTCCTTGATCCATTTGAACTTAAGCTTTGTACTGAATGGGTCGATTTTCATTCTTCTACATGCTGACCTCCAGTTGAGCCAGCACCACTTCTTGAAAATGCTATCTTTTTTCCATTGGATAGTTTTGGCTCCTTTGTCAAAAATCAAGTGACCATAGGTGTGTGGGTTCATTTCTGGGTCTTCAATTCTATTCCACTGGTCTATCTGCCTGTCTCTGTACCAATACCATATAGTTTTTATCACTATTACTCTGTAATACTTCTTGAGTTTAGGGATAGAGATTCCCTCAGAAGTCCTTTTATTGTTGAGGATAGTTTTAGCTATCCTGGGTTTTTTGTTATTCCAGATGAATTTGCAAATTGTTCTGTCTAACTCTATGAAGAATGAAGAATTGGCTTGGAATTTTGATGGGGATTGCATTGAATCTGTAGATCGCTTTTGGTAAAATGACAATTTTACTATATTAATACTGCCAATCCATGAGCATGGGAGATCTTTCCATCTTCTGAGATCCTCTTCAAATTCTTTCTTCAGAGGCTTGAAGTTCTTACCATGCAGATCTTTCACTTGCTTGGCTAAAGTCACACCACAATATTTTATATTATTTGGGACTATTATGAAAGGTGTAGTTTCCCTAATTTCTTTCTCAGCTTGTTTCTTTTTTGTGTAGAGGAAGAATACTGATTTCTTAAAAGGGGAAAAAAATATCCATAGGAAGGTATATGGAAGCAAAGTTTAGAGCAGGGACTCAACGAACGGCCATTCAGAGCCTGCCCCACATGTGGCCAATATATATATACAGCCACCAAAACTAGGTAAGGCTAATAAAGCTACAAAAACACTGAAAGGGACCAGCTACAGCTCTCTCCTGAGAGACACATCCAGAACATGTCCAATACAAAGGTCAACAAGAACCTACCTGGGGGAATTAGAAGAAGTATTGAAAAGAGTTGAAGGGCTTGCAATCCCATAAGAACAACAATGCCAACCAACCAGAGCTTCCAGGTACTGAACCACTACAGATAGACTATACATGGACTGACCCAGGGCTCCAACTTCATATGTAGCAGAGAAGGGCCTGGTTGGGGCACCAGTGGAAGGGGAAGACCTTTGTCCTGTGAAGGTTGGACCCCAGTGCAGGGGAATATGGGAGGCAGTATGGGGGATGTGGGGGATTAACCATATGGGGGGGGGAGGGGAAGAGGAAGGGGCTTATTGACAGGAAACTGGTAAGGGGAATAACATTTGAAATGTAAGTAGACTGGAGCTGCAGGTCCCTGGCGCTCCAGACACCGCCCGGACCTGAAGGGACCCGATCAACAGTTCTCTGCACCCAAATCCTGTGGGAGGGAGAGCTAAACCTTCAGAGGGGCAGACATGACTGGGAAGCCTGAAAAGACTACACTCTGCCCACATTTCTGACTCCAGAGGAAAACACCTAACACCATCTGGGACCCAGGTGAAAGGGGGCTCCTGGAAAAGGCGGCACAGGCCCTCCTGGTTGCTGCCCTCACCAAGAGCTCAAAAGCAGTCCTCCACGAGCAACTTGAGCCGCTAGAACACAAGTAAGACCAACTTTTCTGCCCCAAGCGACCTGCCTGGTCAACTCAGGACACAGGACCACAGGAACAGCTGAAGACCTGTAGACAGGAAAGACTACACGCCCAAAAGCAGAACACGCTGTTCTCATAACTGATTGAAAGAAAACAGGAAAACAGGTCTACAGCACTCCTGACACACAGGTCTATAGGACGGGCTAGCCACTGTCAGAAATAGCAGAACAAAGTAACACCAGAGACAATCTGATGGCGAGAGGCAAGAGCAGGAACCCAAACAACAGAAACCAAGACTACATGGCAACATCGGAGCCCAATTCTCCCACCAAAGCAAACAATGAATATCCAAACACACCAGAAAAGCAAGATCTAGATTTAAAATTATATTTGATCATGATGCTGGAGGACTTCAAGAAAGACATGAAGAAGTCCCTTAGATAAATGGAGGAAAACATAAAGAAACAAGTAGAAGTCTATAGAGAGGAATCACAAAAATCCCTGAAAGAATTCCAGGAAAACACAATGAAACAGTTGAAGGAATTAAAAATGGAAATAGAAGCAATAAAGAAAGAACACGGAGAAACAACCCTGGATATAGAAAACCAAAAGAAGAGACAAGGAGCCATAGATAAAAGCATCATCAACAGAATACAAGAGATAGAAGAGAGAATCTCAGGAGCAGGCGATTCCATAGAAATCATCGACACAACTGTCAAAGATAATGTAAACCAGAAAAAGCTACTGGTCCAAAACATACAGGAAATCCAGGACTCAATGAGAAGATCAAACCTAAAGATAATAAATATGGAAGAGAGTGAAGACTCCCAGCTCAAAGGACAAGTAAATATCTTCAACAAAATCATAGAAGAAAACGTCCCTCACCTAAAGAAAGAGATGCCCATAAACATACAAGAAGCCTACAGAACTCCAAATAGATGGGACGAGAAAAGAAACTCCCCCCATCACATAATAGTCAAAACAACAAATGCACAAAATAAAGAAAGAATATCAAAAGCAGTAAGGGAAAAAGGTCAAGTAACATATAAAGGCAGACCTATCAGAATCACACCAGACTTCTCACCAGAGACTATGAAAGCCAGATGATCCTGGACAGATGACATACAGACCCTAAGAGAACACAAATGCCAGCCCAGGTTAATGTATCCTGCAAAACTCTCAATTAACATAGATGGAGAAACCAAGATAGTCCATGTCACAACCAAATTTAAACAATATCTTTCTACAAAGGATAATAAATGGTAAAGCCCAACATAAGGAAGCAAGCTACACCCTAGAAAAAGCAAGAAACTAATCATCTTGGCAACAAAAAAAAGAGAAGAAAAGTACAAAAACATAACCTCACATTCAAATATGAATATAACAGGAAGCAATAATCACTATTCCTTAATATCTCTCAACATCAATGGTCTCAACTCCCCAATAAAAAGACATAGATTAACAAACTGGATACGCAATGAGGACCCTGCATTCTGCTGCCTACAGGAAACACACCTCAGAGACAAAGACAGACACTACATCAGAGTGAAAGGCTGGAAGACAATTTTCCAGGCAAATGGTCTGAAGAAGCAAGCTGGAATAGCCATTCTAATACCGAATAAAATCGATTTTCAACTAAAAGTCATCAAAAAAGATATGGAAGGACACTTCATATTCATGAAAGAAAAAATCCACCAAGATGAACTCTCAATCCTAAATATCTATGCTCCAAATACAAGAGCACCTACATACATAAAAGAAACCTTACTAGCACTCAAAGCACACATTGCACCTCACGCAATAATAGTAGGAGATTTCAACACCCCACTATCATCAATGGACAGGTCATGGAAACAGAAATTAAACAGAGACATAGACAGACTAAGAGAAGTCATGAACCAAATGGCCTTAACAGATATGTATAGAACATTCTATCCTAAAACAAAAGGATATACATTCTTCTCACCACCTGATGGTACTTTCTCCAAAATTGACCATATAATTGGTCATAAAACAGGTCTCAACAGATACAGAAAGATAGAAATAATCCCATGCATCCTATCAGAAATGAAAAGGGAGACATAACAACAGAATCAGAGGAAATTCAAAAAATCATCAGATTCTACTATAAAAACCTATATTCAACAAAACTTGAAAATCTGCAGGAAATGGACAATTTCCTAGACAGATACCAGGTACCGAAGTTAAAACAGGAACAGATAAACCATTTAAACAACCCCATAACTCCTAATGAAATAGAAGCAGTCATTAAAGATCTCCCAACCAAAAAGAGCCCAGGTCCAGACGGGTTTAGTGCAGAATTCTATCAGACCTTCATAGAAGACCTCATATTAATACTATCCAAACTATTTCACAAAATTGAAAATTGGAGCGCTACCCAATTCCTTCTATGAAGCCACAATTACTCTTATACCTAAACCACACAAAGACCCAACAAAGAAAGAGAACTTCAGACCAATGTCCCTTATGAATATCGACGCAAAAATACTCAATAAAATTCTGGCCAACCGAATCCAAGAGCACATCAAAACAATCATCCACCATGATCAAGTAGGCTTCATCCCAGGCATGCAGGGATGGTTTAATATATGGAAAACCATCAACATGATCCATTATATAAACATACTGAAAGAACAAAACCACATGATCATTTCATTAGATGCTGGGAAAGCATTTGACAAAATTCAACACCCCTTCATGATGAAAGTCTTGGAAAGAATAGGAAGTCAAGACCCATACCTAAACATAGTAAAAGTCATATACAGCAAACCAGTAGCTAACATAAAACTAAATGGAGAGAAACTTGAAGCAGTTCCACTAAAATCAGGGACTAGGCAAGGCTGCCCACTCTCTCCCTACTTATTCAATATAGTTTTTGAAGTTCAAGCCAGAGCAATCAGACAACAAAAGAAGATAAAAGGGATACAGATTGGAAAAGAAGAAGTCAAAATATCACTATTTGCAGATGACATGATAGTATATTTAAGTGATCCCAAAAGTTCCACCAGAGAACTACTAGAGCTGATAAACAACTTCAGCAAAGTGGCTGGGTATAAAATTAACTCAAATAAATCAGTAGCCTTCCTCTACACAAAAGAGAAACAAGCCGAGAAAGAAATTAGGGAAACGACACCCCTCATAATAGTCCCAAATATTGCAAAATACCTCGGTGTGACTTTAGCCAAACAAATAAAAGATCTGTACAACAAGAACTTCAAGACTCTGAAGAAAGAAATTGAAGAGGACCTCAGAAGATGGAAAGATCTCCCATGCTCATGGATTGGCAGGATTAATATAGTAAAAATGGCCATTTTACCAAAAGCGATCTACAGATTCAATGCAATCCCATCAAAATACCAATCCAATTTTTCAAAGAGTTAGACAGAACAAATTGCAAATTCATCTGGAAAAACAAAAAACCCAGGATAGCTAAAAATATCCTCAACATAAAAGGATTTCTGGGGGAATCACTATCCCTGAACTCAAGCAGTATTACAAAGCAATAGTCATAAAAACTGGATGGTATTGGTACAGAGACAGACAGTTAGACCAGTGGAATAGAATTGAAGACCCAGAATGAACCACACATTATGGTCACTTGATTTTTGACAAAGGAGCCAAAACCATCCAATGGAAAAAAGATAGCATTTTCAGCAAATGGTGCTGGTTCAACTGGAGGTCAACATGTAGAAGAATGCAGATCTATCCATGCTTATCACCCTGTACAAAGCTTAAGTCCAAGTAGATCAAGGACCTCCACATCAAACCAGATACACTCAAATTAATAGAAGAAAAACTAGGGAAGCATCTGAAACACATGGGCACTGGAAAAAATTTCCTGAACCAAACACCAATGGCTTATGCTCTAAGATCAAGAACGACAAATGGGACCGCTGAACCTGAAGGAAACGAGACCGATAAACAGTTTCCTGCACCCAAATCCCGATGGGAGGAGAGCTAAACCTTCAGAGAGGCAGACACGCCTGGGAAACCAGAAGAGACTGCAGGCTGCACACAAGTACTGATCCCAGAGGAAAACAACAAAAAGCTATCTGGAAGTGAACTCAAGGCACAGGTCCACAGGAACAGCTGAAGACCTGTAGAAAGGAAAAACTACACGCCCGAAAGCAGAACACTCTGTCCCCATAAC
>NC_046172.1:60635053-60664779 GCF_011064425.1 Rattus rattus
ACCTCATCATCCTCACTAAACTCCTAATCATCTGACATTCCTAAGGTCAAGGTTTTAAAGAAGAATATATCTTATTTGTTTCCTGGTCCTGATTAGCCTCTTTTTTTATCTCTGCCTTCTCTCTGTTCCTTTTATCTCCTTCCTTTCTTTTTTTTTTTTTCTTTGAGACCTTTTCTCCCTCCCTATATACTTTCTTGTTGCTCTACCAAGGACCCTCTGACCTGTCTTGGCTTCCCTCACATAGTTTATCCTCCAAGCAGGCAGGGACCATTCGCCAAAGAGGTTTTGGTCCTGGCCTAAGCTTGCCCTCTGTGGCTTCTCTATCCCACACAAAGAAAAGAAGAAACAAAATTACAAGCCCTACCCACAAAGGATCAATTGGAAACAACATTGCCGTAGTTCACAAACCTTTCAGCCTCTATACCAAGGCTTTCAACTTCACAAACCTTTCTGCTTCTATACCAAAGCTTTCAACTTCACTAACCTTTTGGCCTCTATACCAAGGCTTTCAACTTCTTTGCTTACCTCCAGAGAACTTTATCTTCCCTTATCCGGGAAATTACCGACGTCGCCTTCCTGAATCTGAAGACTTCTGGATCCACGAGAATATTCTCGGGTCTCCGTACAAGGCCACCAGTTGTAGCGCCCACCTCGTCCAGCAAGGAAGACGCAACACCGTCGGATCCTTCTTAACAGCCTTTATTGCAGGAACACCTTCATTTGCTGATATGGGGACCTCAATCAGCAAGAGTGCTCGCCTTATAGACAGCAGGCTGAGGCTATGCTAATTGTCCTTCAGGGATTGGAGGAGCACAAATCACCTCATTAGCATGGTACTGCTCCCTCATTAGCATATTACCGGCCAACTGATGCCAGGTGCAAAGCCTGTGCATGCGCAGTACCGTTGTTCACCACAGGAGGGCGCCCTACAATGGAATATTATTCAGCTATTTAAAAAATGATTTCATGAAATTCTTAGGCAAATTGATGAAACTAGAAAATATCATCCTGAATGAGGTAACCCAATCACAAAAGAAGACACATGGTATTCACTCACTGATAAGTGGATATTGCCCAAAAGCTTGGAATACCTAAGAAAATTTCACCAATCATATGAAGCTCAAGAAGAAGGAAGACCAAAATGTGGGTGCTTCATTCCTTCTTAGAAGGGAGAACAAAATACTTACAGGAGGAAATAAAAGGACAAAGAGTGGAGCAGGGACTGAACAAAGGTCATCCAGAGACTGCTTCACCTGGGCATCCATCCCATAAGCAACCATCAAACCCAGTCACTATTGCTGATGCCAAGAAGTGCTTGCTGAGAGGAGACAGATATGGGTGTCCCCTGAGAGGCTCTGCCAGAGCCCTACTGATACAGATGAATGTGTGTGCAGCTAACCACTGGACTGAACAAAGCTACCTCAGTGGAGGAGTTAGTTAGTAAGGCAAAGGACACTGTGGTTAGGACAAAACGACAACCAATAGATTGGGAAAAGATCTTTACCAATCCTACAACAGATAGAGGGTTTATATCCAAAATATGCAAAGAACTCAAGAAGTTAGACCGCAGCGAGACAAATAACCGTATTAAAAAATGGGGTTCAGAGCTAAACAAAGAATTCACAGCTGAGGAATGCAAATGGCTGAGAAACACCTAAAGAAATGTTCAACATCTTTAGTCATAAGGGAAATGCAAATCAAAACAACCCTGAGATTTCACCTCACACCAGTGAGAATGGCTAAGATCAAAAACTCAGGTGATAGCAAATGCTGGCCAGGATGTGGAAAAAGAGGAACACTCCTCCATTGTTGGTGGGATTGCAGACTGGTACAACCATTCTGGAAACCAGTCTGGAGGTTCCCCAGAAAATTGGATATTGAACTACCTGAGGACCCAGCTATACCTCTCTTGGGCATATACCCAAAGATGCCCCAACATATAACAAAGACACGTGTCTACTATGTTCATAGCAGCCTTATTTATAATAGCCAGAAGCTGGAAAGAACCCAGATGCCCTTCAACAGAGGAATGGATACAGAAAATGTGGTACATCTACACAATGGAATATTACTCAGCTATCAAAAACAATGACTTTATGAAATTCATAGGCAAATGGAGGGGACTATAAAATATCATCCTGAGTGAGGTAACCCAATCACAGAAAAACACACATGGTATGCACTCATTGATAAATGGCTATTGGCCCAAATGCTTGAATTACCCTAGATACACAGAACACATGAAACTCAAGACAGATGATCAAAACGTGAAAGCTTCACTCCTTCTTTAAAATGGGAAAAAGAATACCCTTGGTAGGGAATAGAGAGGCAAAGATTAAAATAGAGACAGAAGGAACACCCATTCAGAGCCTGCCCCACATGTGGCCCATACATATACAGACACCAAACTAGATAAGATGGATGAAGGAAAAAGTGCAGGCCGACAGGAGCGGATGTAGATCTCCTGAGAGACACAGCCAGAATACACAAATACAGAGGCGAAGTGCCAGCAGCAAACCACTGAACTGAGAACAGGACCCCATTGAAGGAATCAGAGAAAGGACTGGAAGAGCTTGAAGGGCTTGAGACCATATATGAACAACAATGCCAACCAACCAGAGCTTCCAGGACTAAGCCACTATCCAAAGGCTACACGTGGACTGACCCTGTACTCCAACCTCATAGGTAGCAAGGAATAGCCTAGTAAGAGCACCAGTGGAAGGGGAAGCCCTTGGTCCTGCCAAGACTGAACCCCCAGTGAACGTGATTGTTGGGGGGAGGGAGGTAATGAGGGGAGGATGGGGAGGGGAACACCCATATAGAAGGGGAGAGGGAAGGGTTAGGGGGATGTTGGTCGTGAAACAGGGAAGGGGAATAACAATCGAAATGTAAATAAGAAATAGTCAAGTTAATAAAGATGGAAAAAAAGAATTGAGTAGAAATTTTGATGGGGATTGCATTGAATCTATAGATTGCTGTTGGCAAAGTGGCCATTTTTATTATATTAATCCTGCCAATCCATGAGCATGAAAGATCTTCCAATCTTCTGAGATCTTCCTCAATATCTTTCTTCAGAGACTTGAAGTTCTTAATACTGATCTTTCACTTGCTTGGTTAAAGTCACACCAAGGTATTTTATATTATTTGGGACTATTGTGAAGGGAGTCATTTCCCTAGTTTCTTTCTCAGCCTCTTTATCCTTTAAGTAGAGGAAGGCTACTGGTTTGTTTGAGTTAATTTTATACCCTGACAGATTGCTGAAGTTGTTTATCAGGTTAAGTAGTTCTCTGGTGGAACTTTTGTGGTCACTTAAATATACTATCATATCATCTGCAAATAGTGCTGTTTTTATCGCTTCCCTTCCAATTTGTATCCCTTTGACCTCCTTTTGTTGTCTGATTGCTCTGGCTAGAACTTCAAGTACTATATTGAATAAGTTGGGAGAGAGTGAGCAGCCTTGACTAGTCCCTGATTTTAGAGGGATTGCTTCAAGTTTCTCTCCATTTAGTTTAATGTTAGCAACTGGTTTACTGTATTATGGCTTTTACTATGTTTAGGTATGGGCCTTGAATTTCTGATCTTTCTAGGCCTTTTATAAGGAAGTGGAGTTGAATTTTGTCAAATGCTTTCTCAGCATCTAATGAAATCATGTGGTTCCTATCTTTGAGTTTGTTTATATAGTGGATTACATTGTTGTATTTTTGTATATTAAACTATCCTTTCAGCCCTGCGATAAAACCTACTTGATCATGATGGATGGTAGTTTTGATGTGTACTTGATTGGTTTGCCAGAATTTTATTGAGTATTTTGTGTCACTATTCATAAGAATTGGTCTGAAGTTCTTTCTTTATTTGGGTCTTTCTGTGGTTTAGGTATAAGAGTAATTGTGGCTTAGAGAAGGAAGTTGGTATGCTCCATCTGTTTTATTTTGTGGAATAGTTTGGAAAGTATTGGTATGAGGTCTTCTGTGACGGTCTGATAGAATTCTGCACTAAACCCATCTGGTCCTGGGCTCTTTTTGTTTGAGAGACTTATTATTAACTGCTTCTATTTCTTTAGAAGTTATGGGGTTGTTTAGATGGTTTATTTGTTCCTGTTTTAACTTTGTTACCTAGTATCTGTCTAGAAAATTGTCCATTTCTTCCAGATTTTCACGTTTTGTTGATTATAGGCGTGTGCAGTACATTCCAAAGATTTTTTTAATTTCATCTGATTCTGTTGTTATGTCTCCTTTTCATTTCTTTTTACAATTTGGATACACTCTTGGTGTCCTCTGGTTAGTCTAGCTACGGGTTTTTCTATCTTGTTGATTTTCTCAAAGAACCAGCTCCTGGTTTTGTCGATTCTTTTGTATAGACTGTTTCCTTTCTACTTGGTTGAATTCAGCCCTGAGTTTGATTATTTCCTGCCTTCTACCTCTTGTGTTTTGTTTATTTTCTTTTGTTTTAGAGATTTTAGGTGTGTTGTCAAGCTTGACATATGCTCTCTCCTGTTTCTTTTGCAGGCACTCAGAGTTTGAGTTTTTCCTCTTAGTACCACTTTCATTGTGTTCCATAAGTTTGGGTATGTTGTATCTTCGTTTTCATTAAACTCTAAGAAGTCTTTAATTTCTTTCTTTATTTCTTCCTTGATCAAGTTGTCATTGAGTAGAGCATTGTTCAATTTCCATGTATATGTGTGCTTTGTGTCATTATTGTTGTTATTGAAGACCAGTCTTAGTAAGTGGTGATCTGATAGGATGCATGAGATTCTATCTTCCTGTATGTGTTGAGGCCTGTTTTGTGACCGATTAAATGGCCAATTTTGGAGAAGGTTCCATGAGGTCCTGAGAAGAAGGCATATCCTTTTGCTTTAGGATGGAATGTTCTATAAATATCTGTTAAATCCATTTGGTTCATAACTTCTGTTAGTTTCTCTATGTCTCTGTTTAATTTCTGTTTCCAGGATCTGTCCATTGATGAGAGTGGGGTGTGGAAATCTCCTAGTATTATCGTGTGAGGTGCAGTGTGTGCTTTGAGCTTTAGTGAGGTTTCTTTTATGAATGTAGGTGCCCTTGCGTTTGGACCATAGATATTTAGGATTGAGAGTTCATCTTGGTGGATTTTTCCTTTGATGAATATGAAGTGTCCTTCCTTATCTTTTTCAATAATTTTTGGTTGAAAGTAAATTTTATATGATATTAGAATGGCAACTCCAGCTTGTTTCTTTGGGCTATTTGCTTGGAGTTGTTTCCTGACATTTGTTCTGAGTGCAGTGTCTTCTTTGTAGTGTCTGCATGAAGCAAAATGTTGGGTCCTCTTTCCATATCCAGTCTTTTAGTCTATATGTCTGTTTGGGGGAATTGACTCTGTTGATGTTGAGTGATATTAAAGAAATATGATTGTTGCCTCCTGTTATTTTCGTTGTTAGAGGTGGAATTATGTTTGTGTCTCTTTTGGTTTCATTGCAAGGAAATTATATTATTGCTTTCTGTATGGTGTAGTTTCTCTTCTTGTGTTGGAGTTTTCCATCTATTATCCTGGAGTTGTAGAAAGATAATGTGTAAATTTGGTTTTTGTCATGGACTACCTTGGTCTCTCCATCTATGTTAATTGAGAGTTTTGCTGGATACAGTTGCTTGGGCTGGCATTTTTGTTCTCTTAGATACATGACATCTGTCCAGGATCTTCTGACTTTCATAGTATCTGGTGAGTGTCTGGTGTAATTCTTATATGTCTGCATTTATATGTCACCTGACTTTTTCCCTTACTGCTTTTAATATTCTTTCTTTGTTTTGTGCATTTGGTGTTTTAACTATTATGTGATGGGAGGAATTTCTCTTCTGGTCCAAACTATTTGGAGTTCTGTTGGATTCTTGTATGTTTATGGGCATTTTTTCTTTTAGGTTAGGAAAGTTTTTCTTCTATGATTTGTTGAAGATATTTACTGGTCCTTTGAGCTGGGAGTCTTCACTCTCTTCTATACCTGTTATCCTTTATGTTTGCTCTTCCCATTGAGTCCTGGATTTCCTGTATGTTTTGAACCAGTAGCTTTTTCCGTTTTACATTATCTTTGACCGTTGTGTCGATGATTTCTATGGAATCTTCTGCTCCTAAGATTCTCTCTTCCATCTCTTGAATTCTGTTGGTGATGCTTATATCTGCGGCTCCTTGTCTCTTCCTTTGGTTGTCTATATCCAGGGTTGTTTCCTTTTCTGCTTTCTTTATTGCTTCTACTTCCATTTTTAATTCCTTGACCTGTTTGATTGTGCTTTCCTGGAATTCTTTCAAGGACTTTTGTGTTTCCTCTGTAAGGGCTTCTACTTGTTTACTTGTGTTTTCCTGCATTTCTTTAAGGGAGTTCTTTATGTCTTTCTTAAAGTCCTCCATCATTATCAAAAATGTGATTTTAAATCTAAATATTGCTTTCCTGGTGTGTTTGGATATCCAGTATTTTCTTTGATGGGGGAACTGGGCTCTGATGATGCCAAGTAGTCTTAGTTTCTGTTGATTGGGTTCTTTTGCTTGCCTTTAACCATTAGGTTGTCTCTGGTGTTTGCTTGTCTTGTTGTTTCTGAGAGTGACTTGACCCTCCTGTAGGCCTCTGTGTCAGCACTCCTGTATACCTGTTTTCCTGTTTTCTTTCAGCCTTTCCTGAGAACAGGTGCTCTGATTTTAGGTGTGTCAGTGCTCTTGGAGATGACACGTCTTTCAGCTCTAGGCGTGGGCAGGAATCAAAGGGTCCTGTCCCTGATTGCTCATGTAGGTCCTTGCACCCAGCGGGCACAGTTGGCATTATGTGATTCTCTCTTGGGTCTGGACTGTGGGCAGAGGGTATTCTCTTCTGACTTCTCAGGTGTATACACACTTCTGAGGGTCCAGCTCTCTCCCCCATGGGATTTCAGTTCAGAGAGCTGTTTGGCCCGTTCAGTTCAGTCCTGGGCTCAAAACAAAAGTACAGGTACCAGGGGCTTTCTGTTCCTATATTCCTGTGTCCATAGGCACTCTGTAGTTTCCCCTTGGATCAGGGATGTGGGCAGAGGTGTGCAGAGGTGGCAGTCTGTCCTGCGGTCTCGGGATGTCTGCACTCCTGGGTGGTCAGCTCTCTTCCCCACAGGATTTGGGTACAAGGAACTGTGGGATGGTATCAGCTTACTTCCGGGCAGAGCCAGAAACAGGAAGTTCCCTGACCCAGAGGACTTCTTCCTCTGTGTATCCTGAATCCAACAGGCAGGTCACTTGGTAGCAGAAAAGTGGGTCTTACCTCTGCTCTCAGCTGTGGCAATGCTTCTGGAAACTGTCTTTGAGCTCTAGGCATGGGCAGGAATCAAACTGTCCTGCCCCTAATTGTTCGTATGTCCTTGCACCCAGCGGGCACAGTTGGCACCATGCAATTCCCCATTGGGTATGAACTGTTGGCAGAGGGTAGTCTCCTCTGACGTCTCAGGAGTACCCACATTCCTGAGGGTCCAGCTCTCTCACCCATGGGATTTGTGTGCAGGGAGCTCTTTGGCTGGTTCAGTTCAGTCCTGGGCACAGACCAGAATCGCGGGTACTGGCGGCTGTCTGTTCCTAATATCCCTGTGTCCAGAGGCACTGTGTAGTTTCTCCTTGGACCAGGGATGTGGGCAGAGGTGGCAGTCTGTCCTGCAGTCTCAGGATGTCTGCACTCCGGGATGGTCAGCTCTCTTCCCCCTGGATTTGGGTTGAGATGTGATTTTTAAATAAGAATCTTGCTTTTCTGGCATGTATTTAGGAATTGCTGTAGTGAGAGAACTGGGTTCTGATGATGCCAAGTAGCCTTGGTTTCTGTTTCTTAGGTTTTTGCATGTGCCTCTTTACAGCTTCTTATTTCTGGTGTTACTTGGTCTTCTTGTTTCTGACTGGAGCCTATCCCTCCTGTGAAGCCATGAACCTGTGATCTTAGGCGTGACAGCACTCCTTGGAGACCACCTCTCTCAGGGCGGCAAGATTTGGGTCAAACTGTGCCATGGTTTAACTCTGGGGCACAGATGGAGACTGTAAGGCTTCAGTTCTCCGAGATTCCTGAGTCCTGTGGTCTCCTGGCAGGCTCCTCTTTGTTTCAAAAATGTTCATCTCACCTGTCAATACAATCTCTTAAACCCAGGATTCCTTCCCTCAACTTTTAACTCTCAACTCCATCCAAAGCTTTTAGGGAAACCTTAATTGGCTTTGCACATGGCTCTCCCTCCTCAACAGTACCCTACAGCCTCTCTTTGATTCTCTAAAAGGGGATAAATAAGCCTCCTCCCTCTGCAAGAGCTCTCTCCTCTGAGACAATTGGGACTTTAGGTACCATTAATGTGTCCTAAAGATATGATACTCATAAGTTGTGATCCAACAATGCCTTGAAAGCTTCTTATTTTTAACTCCTCCTCTACTCTTGTGGGAGCACTGTGTCAGCCCCTGGGAGTGCTGAAATGGCTCCACACCCCGATGGTTAGTGCACCTAGAATTCTGAGGTTAATAAACTTGCTATTATGCTTAGAAATGGCAGAGATATAGCCCTACCTACAAACCTTAGACTAGGAACCTGATATTCTTGTCACTTCATTTATTCATTCATTCATTCTCTCTCTCTCTCTCTCTCTCTCTCTCTCTCTCTCTCTCTCATATCCAATCACTACTCAGAAATCATGCCTTCTTTGCTATTAGCCTAATAAGATTCCACGGACAATTTGGTGATCATTACTCTAACAAAAGAGGGGTTTCTGCCCAACCTCTATTGGGATGGCTACACCACCTCCAGTTCGTGGCAAAGAGGCTCATCACTGAGGCCCCCTCAGTGTTTTCTGATGGAGAAAACAGGAGAGCCATGGCAAAAATATGTGACTCCCCTAGGAATGAACCCCCCATTATTCAATTCAGAGAGTTACCCATTTCTCTCCCTAATACAAGGAAGTATATGCTATTTATTTAACCCTCAAGGAAGCCAATGGGCCCTTTAGCCCTTTCTGAAAACAGTTTATATGCTGTTGCTTTGCTTTTTTGGTTTTCAAGATCTTTGTGAATTTAGACACCAACCCACTCTCCCCTCTGTTCATCTGTGTCTCCACCTTCTTGCAGGGAAGGGTCATTCCCCTCTACATCCATCATGTCAGATCTCACAGTCTTCTGCCTGGTCAATACTCTTGCTGATCAGACTGTTTCTGCATGAATATTCACAGCCCTCTGTTAAGTAATCAGATCATTTTTCACACACACACACACACACACACACACACACACAAATGTAACAAAAAGGGCTTGATACCAGTTTCCCCCATGTCCCTCTTGATCAATTTCATAGGATAATAAAAATATGCTCCTTTTGTGCATTCCTTGTTACTTCCTCAACTTTACAAACTAAGGCCACTAACACCTGAGGTCTCAAATTCATTGCCTGTTGGCTAATTAATGTCACCCACATCCCCAAACTCAGCCTCCAAAAAACGTCTTTATCACTGTTGACACATACTCCCATTTCACATGGACAGCAGCTCAAATGGGAGAAAGCTCAAAAAGATTAACACACTCTCCACCTTCACTGTCATGGCCATTGCTCAACAGATAGAAACTGATAATGGTCTTGCTCGTACTAATTCCCAATCCAAGACCACAATAGGAGATTGGCCATCAGGGGATTCTTACAGTCCCCAGAGCCAACTCTAAATGCTTAACTTACAAAACAAAGAACAATCACCTATCTGCTAGCATACAATTGGCAACAGACCTAGCAACTCTAAATATATTTAATATTTCCAAAGACTCTACACTTCTTATCTATCCCCACCGGCACACACCAGGAGTAACTCCTCCCATCCTGGAATGATGGCCTGATCCCTCAGACAGACTATGAGAGGGACCCAACCCTCCCTCTCATCATGACAGGAGGGGATTTTGCTTGTGTCTTTCCACAGGACATGCTGAGGGTCCCAGATAGGAATGTCTGATATCAATCAAGAAAGTAGACACTCTATCACCAACAAGTCAAGGACTTATGAGGTGACAAAGACCCCACCCACAGCAGGACAATGAGATCTTCTGGAAAGGACATCTATGACCTGGTGGCCTAAGCCCAGGCCATGTGTGTCCCACAGGCCTCTCTGTCCTCCATTCTTGGTTGTTTTTGTTATTCCATTACTAACTCTGGTACTACTGCCCAGCCACTCCCTAATCCTCCCAATACCCAACACTGGAGATTTATTGTTAGAAAAACATATTACAGATACAACAAAGTTATAAAACAGAGGATAGTCTCCAAAAGGGTGCCAAGGAGCCTTTAAGAATCCAATATATCCAGACTCACTTGGTCTTTATCACCCCTTTGGCTGGTTCCATTACTCGCAATCAAAAAGGGAAAAATTCTGTCTTCAAGATGTTAACACCTATGGGAGCTGTAAGTATTGGAATTGCAAAGTAGAAATATATTCAAACCAACAGCCAAACCCCAAGAAGCTGTATATCCCAGTTCTCTAGAATTAACATTGGAGTGCAGGAGTATTTGGCAAATTTTATTCCCACCCATTTACCCTGTGGCTGATTTACACATTTCTCAACAAGTGTCCCAGCTCCACAACCAGTCCTCGTCTACCAATGCATTGTAGACCAAAAAGTCAAAGTCATCAAGGCGCTCCAAGCCAACCTTTCCTGGTTACAATACATCCTCCAGTACATGGATGATTTCCTACACCTAATGACTCACCCCAATTTCTCCCAGTGCTTTTTCAGTGACTCTGTTTCCCAGTTATTGTTGCTAGCTGTTCCCATTAACATCTCACTTCATGATCCCCATAGATCTTCACAGACACAAAAGTTACAAAGCATTTCAGAACCTTTTAATCTAGCCTTCTCCTTTTGCCTCATAGGGCCCTTCCAGGTCCCATTCTTCATGTGCCCGTAATATCACTGACACCAAGCCTGTATGTGTTAGCCCCACCCCTAATCTTCTTACTGCAATAACACCATAAGTCACTGTGCTAACTCTTCACTCCAAGGTATTTGCACCCCAGCAATGGATTACCCCAAGGTCTACCTCTACAAGTTTGAAAGATTGCCTGGCAGTGAGGACAGGACTGGAGAAAGAGATAGTCATTCCATGCTTGTCCTGGCCATCTTGGCAGGTACAACAGGGCTATGAGGTAACCCTGGCACAGACACAATACCCTGGCTGATGACTTCCAGGACAAGCTTGACCACACCATGACCTTTACAAACAGGAGAGTTCTTAACCTGCTGACAGCTAAACAGGAAGGGACTTAGGTTGTAGTGGGGGAGGAATGTTGTTTTTATGTGAATGAATCTGGCCTAGTAGAACAAAACATGCTCACAGGAGGAAATACAGAGACAAAGTGTGGAGAAGAGACTGAAAGGCTACCCAGAGACTGCCCTCACCTGGGGATCCATCCCATATACAGTCACTAAACCAAGTCACAATTGCAGATGCCAAGAAGTGCATGCTGATATGAACCTTACATAGATGTCTGCTAAGAAGCTCTGTCAGAGTCTGACAAATATAGAGGCTGATGCTCACAGCCAACCATCAAACTGAGAGCAGGGTCCTCAATGGAGGAGTTAGAGAAAGGACTGAAGTAGCTGAAGGGGTTTTCACCCCCATAAGAAGAACACAATATCAACAAACCAGATCCCCCCAGAGCTCCAGGGACTAAACTATCAAAGAGTACACAGGGATGGACCTATGGCTCCAGCTGCATATGTAGGAGAGGATGGCCTTTTCGAGCATCAGTGGGAGGAGAGGCCCTTGGTCCTCCAAGGCTTGATGCACCACTGTGGGGAATATCAAAGGGGGAGGCAGGAGGGGGTGTGGTGTGGGTGAGGAGCACTGTCATAGAAGCAGGAGGGGTGGGGTATCCAGTTTCTGAAGGAAACCAGGAAATGGGATAACATTTAAGATGTAAATTAAAAATGCAATTAAAAAGCTAAAAAAGAATTATTTTCACTATCCTAGGTTTTTTGTTTTTCCATTCGAAATTGAGAATGGCTTTCAATGTGTTTGCAGAATTGAGTTGGGGTTTTGATGGGGATTGCATTGAATTTGTAGATTGCTTTTAGTAGGATGGTCATTTTTTACTATGTTAATCCTACCAACCCATGAGCATGAGAGAGATCTCTCCATTTTCTGAGGTCTTCTTTGATTTCTTTCATAAGAAACTTGCAGTTCTTGTCATACAGATCTTTCACTTGCTTGTTTAGAATCATCCCAAGATATTTTATATTATTTGTGACTATTGTGAAGAGTGTTGTTTCCCTATTTTCTTTCTCAACCTTATTTATTTGAGTTAATTTTATATCTAGCTACTTTGCTGAATTTATTTATCAGCTTTAGGAGTTCTCTGGTAGAATTTTTGGGGGTGATTTATGTATACTATCATATCTTCTACAAATATTGATATCTTGATTTCTTCCTTTCCAATTTGCATCATCCTTGATCTCCTTTTTGCTGTCTTATTGTTCTAGGTAGAACTTTGAGTACTATAATGAATAGATAAGGGGAGAATGACCACAAATACAGGAGAGGACTGCCTGGTCTGATCTGAGAGAAGATGAAGCTAACCCTAAAGAGACTTGAGACTCCAGGGAGTGGGAAGGCATGGTAGGGTAAGGGGGATGGGGACATCCTTTTGGAGATGGAGGAGGAATGGGATGAGCAACTGTCTAAGGGTGGACCTGGGAGGTAATAATGAATGATAAAAAAATAAAGCAGAAAAAAGGAAAAAAAGGTTCCCCATAGACTCACAGGGGGCTGACATTATTAGTAGGTGTGGCCTTGTTGGAGTAGGTGTGGCTTTGTTGAAGGAAGTGTGTCATTGGGGGTGGGCTTTAAGTTCTCAGATCCTTAAGCCAGGTCAGCAGTTCATGTCCTCTTTCTGCAGCCTGCAGATCCAGTTGTAGAACACTCAGCTCCTTCTCCAGCACCACATCTGACTGCATGACGCCATGCTTCCTGTCATGATAATGGACTAAATCTCTGAACTGTAAGCCAGCCCCAATGAAATATTTTCCTTTATAAGAGTTGCCTTGGTCATGGTGTCTCTTCACAGGATAGATACCCCCTAATTAAAACAGGCACACCCCTGGTACCAGTGCTGAGTGAGTATCTGATGGAGGATTAACTGTAAAGAAAGAAGGGAGGAAGGAAGGAAGGAAGGAAGGAAGGAAGGGAGGAAAGGAGGGATGGAGGGAAGGAACAAAAGAAAAGTATAAATGAGAAAGGGGATAAGGAAGAATAAGAAAAGGAGAAGATGAGGAGGAGAAGGGGGAGGAAGCAGCAATAACTCAGGTGTTCCTTCTCTGTTCCTTGGGTCAAGTAATTGTTGACACTGTTGTACATTACATCATTTCCCAAGGGTCCCACCATGAGTATAGGATTTTTTTGCCAAAATATACAAGGTATTCTTTTACTCTCAACTTTTTTTCTTTTTCTTTTTTCTTTGATTGGATATTTTTGTATTTACATTTCAAATGTTATTATCTTTCCCGATTTCCCGGACATAAGCCCCCTAACCCATACCCCTCTCCTTCTGTAAGGGTGTTCCCATCCCCATCCTCCCCCTTCCTGCCACTCCCCACATTCTCCTACACTGGGGGGGGTCCAACCTTGGCAAGACCAAGGACTTCTCCTTCCATTGGGACCAACAAAGCCACCTCTGCTACTTATGCACTTGGGGCCATGAGGCAGTCCATATATAATCTTTGGATAGTGGTTTAGTCCGTGAGAGCTCTGGTTGGTTGGCATTGTTGTTCTTATGGGATTGCAAGCCCCTTCATTCAGCTCTTTCAATCCTTTCTCTAATTCCTCCAATGGGAGTCCCGTTCTCAGTTCAGTGGTTTACTGCTAGCATTCACCTCTGTATTTGACATGCTCTGGTTGTGTCTCTCAGAAGAGATCTACATCTGGTTCCTGTAAGCATGTCCTTCTTATTAGCTTCATCCATCTTATCTAGTTTGGTGGCTATATATATATGGGCCACATGTGGGGCTGGCTCTGAATGGCTGTTCTTTCAGTCTCTGCTCCAAACTTTGCCTCCCTATCCCCTTCTATGAATCCTTAGATTCTGTTGTTATGTCTTCCTTCTCATTTCTGATTTTGTTAATTTGGATACTGTCTCTGTGACCTCTGGTTAGTCTGGTTAAGGGTTTATCTATCTTGCTGATTTTCTCAAAGAACCAGCTCCTGGTTTTGTTGATTCTGTGTATAGTTCATTTTGTTTCTACTTGGTTGATTTCAGCCCTGAGTTTGAGTATTTCCTGGTGTCTACTCCTCTTGGGTATATTTGCTTCTTTTTTGTTCTAGAGCTTTTGGGTGTGCTGTCAAGCTGCTGGGTATATGCTCTCTCTTGTTTTTTTTGCAGGCACTCAGAGCTATGAGTTTTCCTCTAAGCACTGCTTTCATTGTGTCCCATAAGTTTGAGTATGTTGTATCTTCATTTTCATTAAATTGTAAAAATTCTTTAATTTCTTTATTTCTTCCTTGACCAAGTTATCATTGAGTAGATTGTTGTTCAACTTTTGTGTATTTGTGGGCTTTCTGTTGTTGTTGTTGTTGTTGTTGTTGTTGTTGTTGTTGTTATTGAAGAACAGCCTTAGTCTGTGGTGATTTCTTAGGATGCATAGGATTATTTCTATCTTCCCGTATCTGTTGAGGCCTGTTTTGTGACTGATTATATGGTCAATTTTGGAGAAGGTTCCATGAGATGCTGAGAGGAAGTTATATTCTTTTGTTTTAGGATGAAAATGTTCTACAAATATCTCTTAAGTCCATTTGGTTTACTTCTGTTAATTTCTTTATGTCTCTGTTTAATTTCTGTTTCCATGATCTGTCTATTGATGAGAGTGGGATGTTGAAATCTCCTAGTATTATTGTGTGAGGTGCAATGTGTTATTTGAGCTTTAGAAAGGTTTCTTTTATGTATGTAGGTGCCCTTGTATTTGGAGCATAGATATTTAGGATTGAGAGTTCATCTTGGTGGATTTTTCCTTTGATGAGTATGAAGTTTCCTTCATTATCTTTTTTGATGACTTTTGGTTGAAAGTTGATTTTATTTGATATTAGAATGGCTACTCCAGCTTGTTTCTTCAGACCACTTGCATGGAAAAATTTTTCCAGCCTCTTACTCTGAGGTAGTGTCTGTCTTTGTCTCTGAGGTGTGTTTCCTGTATGTAGCAAAATGCTGGGTCCTCTTTACGTGTCCAGTCTGTTAGTCTATTTCTTTTTATTGGGGAATTTAGTCCATTAATGTTGAGTGATATTAAAAAATTGTGATAGTTGCTTCCTGTTCTTTTCATTGTTAGAAGTAGAATTATGTTTGTGTGTCTCTCTTCTTTTGGTTTTGTTTCAAGGAGATTACTTTATTGNTNTTCCNAGGGTGTANNTTNCCTCCTTATGTTGGAGTTTTCCATTGCCAACTGTATGCTACTTAAGGTGACATTTTTTAAGGAAGTCTTTATTCAGTATTCTATCCTTACACTTTTTCTCTTTCTTCCTCCTGCCTTGTTGGTTATCCTGGAATTCATGGCTTTTTTGGATCAAGGACACCACCATTTGGCCAGATACACTTACCCTGCTAGAATAGAAAGTGGGAAGTAATCTTGAACTCATTGGCAAAAGAAAAGACTCTCTAAACAAAACACCACTGACATAGGCACTAAGACTAACAATAAATAAATGGTACCTTAGGAAACTGAAAGGTTTCTATAAGCAAAGGACATCATCACTTGGACAAAGTGTATGCCTTCACAATGGGAAAAGATTTTACCAACTACACATCTGATAGAGCACTAATATGTAAAATATATAAAGAATAAAAACTAAACAAAAAACACAAACAGAACACTGGACATCAAGAAAACAACCCAATTTTCTTTCTGTGTTTCCTTAGATGGCTTCCAAGTCTCTCCCTGGAAGGAGTCTCTTCCCCAGGCACAGTCATGTATGCCTCTTTAAACCACATGGTGGTGCTCAAGCAGAGAGAAATGAGGACGTGGTTTTTCTTACCTCAGAAGGTCTGGCCACATTCTGACTTCTGTCATTTGCTCCCAGTGCACAGCTCCTTGGTTGTATTCCAATGAGACTTGTGACACCTGTTGTCATGAGTTGTGTTCCTCAGAGGAGCAGCGGGTGGAGGGAGGATTGGCAGAAAGCAACCACAACCATAGTAGTAGCATGATTGTGGAGGGCTCCTAGCTGAGAGCAACAAAAGAAGATATGTTTCTAGATTATTAATAAAAACAAATATGCTAGAAATGCTATATAAATGTTTGGCATATTGTAATGTTTGAGGAATAATATGAGTAAAATTTTGTACATTTTAAATACAAACATTTTTTCAAATATTTCTAGTTCGTGGTTGGTTGGATCTGAAGTTTCAGAAACAGAGAATATATAATTTTGAAATGAGTGTGTACTTTTGGGGTTAGCCATGTGCCACAAATTTTGAAACATATTTTTTTACAACCTGAATGGTTTTTTTAGTTGTGAATGTCATCTGATGTCTTTTTTGTATAATCTACTTTTATACACTGATTATTCCTTTTGGTTATGGTATATAATCCTTTTAATATATTGCTGGATATTGTTTTCTAATGGATTTTTGTTATTGTTGTTGTTTTGAATTTTATCTTGACCCATTAATTTAAGCAGAGCCATCCATGTGGCCATGGTATTTTGAAATATCCTTTGGAACAAAAGCAATTCATAGGTGTTTTTTGTCTGGTTTTATAAGTCTTGCTTCATAGAATGAGTTTGAAAATATTTTCTTTTTTCATTGTTTTCAGCATTTGAGAAAGATTCAAGTTAATTATATCTAAATGCTTGGAGCTAACCAGCAGTTCTGTCCCCTCTTTATAGGAGGGTTTGAATTGCTAATGTATTCTCCATAGTAATTATGAGCATGGTCTACTATGTTCTTTCTTCATGATTCATATTTAGTAAAGGTGTGGTTCTAGGTGTCTTTAGGTATCTAAGAGTTTGTATAAAATTATTCATAGTCTTATATTATCTATTATTATTATCATCTGCTTTGAAGAACTAACTCTTGATTTTTTTGAAAAACTCTAATTTTAAAATTTTATTTTCATGTTCCCTATATATTTGCAGCAAACGTGCAGCTTGGTCTTCATGTGGCAGACCTAACAAGTGGAGCAGGGGCTATCTTGGTCTCTGTTCTCTGCCATTTGATCCCCTTACCCTACTTGCACTGCCTGGTTGGGCCTCAGTGGGAGAGGATGTGCCTAGTCCTGCTGGGACTAGATGTCCCAGGGTGCGGTGATACCCAAGGAAGGGTCTTTCTTCTCTGAGTAAATGGGAGGGGGAATTGGAGAGGGACTTGTAAGAGTAGGACTGGAAGAAGAAGAGGGATGGGGCTGTTATCAGGATGCAGAGTGAATACCAAATATTGGAGAAAAGAAAGAATGGAAAGAAAAAAATTATTTTTACATGTATGAGTCAGTGTGTATATAATGAAATGGCCAAGATACTCTTTAAGGAGCTCTCAAATTTTCTTTAGACTTCTGAAGTCAGGCCTCCATTGCCTGTATGACGCTCAGCATTATGTTCTAAATTCAGTTCCTACAACGGTTAAGCTTTGATTGCTCAATGACTTCTCCAGGCCGAAGTTTCAAAGTCCTTCCATGATTTTCCCAAACACATGGTCAGGTCTGTCACAACAATGCCTCAATCCTGTTACCAATTTCTACTTTAGTCAGCTTTTATTACTGTGATAAGACATCATGACCAAAGGCAACTTGGAGAAGAAAGAGGTTATTTAATCTTACATCTTGCAGTCCCTCATCCAGGAAGATGGGACGGGACTTCAAGGATGCAATTTGGAAGCAGGAATTGATCCAAAGGTGATGGAGAAGGGATTCTGTTTACTAGCTTGCTTCCCATACTTTTCTCAACCTGCTTTCTTATATACCCCTGCATAGGAATGGCACTACCAGCAATGGGCTAGGCCATCCCACGTAAATCATTAAGTAGAGAAAATGCCCCCACAGCCTTTTCTATGGTTCACTGGATGTTCAGTTTCCACGCATGTTATCCAGTGTCTAATGTTCTCAGACAGAAGTGGGGAGAGCTGCCTGCACTAGTATTTAAATTTGAAGGTGGATGCTTTCATTTCACTAGAATCCTGACTGTTTCTCTGCCAATAATTCAAGTCTTGCCTGCTGGTATTCACAAGTCCATGTCAGGTTTGCCTACTCCACTTCTCAGACTTGGAAGTTGCCAGTGTTTTTACTTGCCTAGTTGGTAAAGTCAGTGGGGTGGGGGTAGGGGCTTGGATTTGGAGATACAATCCTGTTACATTTTCTGCTCTTTTTGGCAGGATGATTTAGTGAGGAAATCTTTCTTGGGAACAGTTCCTTCCTTTGCCCCAGCCTATGACCATGGGGACAGTTCACAGGTCATGTCCAAGCATCTGGTTTGCAGGTCCCACACAGATCTCCCATACAAAGTTCTGTTCTTATACAGCATGCTTGTTGTCACTGTTCTATGTTGTGATAAAAATCGAAAATGGATGGGTGGCTACTGGTACCTGCGTGTTCCCACTCCATGCATGGGAGCTGCATGCTCTGGCTGTCTCTCTGCCAGCCACTTTCTCACACTGTCCCCTTGGCTGGTTGTTACCATGCCCCCCCCCACACACACACACACACATCGTGTTCCGCAGGCCATTCTAGAGCTAAGCCCCAGGCATTCTATAGCCACCCTCTCCAGGCTGTCTCTCTGCCTGCCAGGAACTTCGCTCACATCCTCTGTAGCCCAGTAAAATCAAAGTTATAGAAACTTGTAATTTATCAATCAGATTTATATGTTAAATTCTCAATGCACAATACATCCACAGAATAAACTCGCTGCCAATTAATAAAGATATAAACCACCCACCTGACAAGGTAAAATTGACCCTAGTCCACCTGGTCAATCCTACTCTGTCCCTCCATCTTTTTTTTATTAACTTGAGTATTTCTTATTTACATTTAAGTGTTATTCCCTTTCCACGGTTTCGGACCAGCATCCCCCAACCCCTCCCCTTCCCTTCTTTATGGGTGTTCCCCTCCCCATCCTCCCCCCATTACCACCCTTCCCCCAAACAATCACGTTCACTGGGGGTTCAGTCTTGGCAGGACCAAGGGCTTCCCCTTCCACTGGTGCTCTTACTAGGCTATTCATAGCTATCTATGAGGTTGGAGGCCAAGGTCAGTCCATGTACAGTCTTTAGGTAGTGGCTTCGCACGCCAGTAGGATTTGCTGAAGGAGGCAGAGGCAGGAGGATCACGTGTCCACTCCATCTTGATTCTCCCAGCTTCTCCTCCTCCTCTCGCCTTCCTAGACTCCCCCCTCCCCCGCCAATCCTTCCTTCTCATCCAATGATAGACTTCGCCTTATCCTGGACCTGACTTGCTACATAATGACATCATCCTACAGTTTTCCTTTCTTCTATTTGTATCACCAAATGGGTTCTTCCTTCTACTCCATTCACTGTTCTAAGTTGGACTTTGTTTCTTTTTGTAAAGCTAATGTTTAATATTTTGGTTCTTAGTCTGTTTTCTTCCTGTCTACTGTTTACTCTTACCTTCTCTTCCTTTTCTAGTCTCTCACCTTTATCTGCAGTCAAGTACCAGGGATTTTAGGAGAAATTTGTGAGGATGTAAGAAAGTCCGGTTGCTCTCTATTCTTCGATCTTGGGATCTTCCACACATTTTTAAAAACAGTACTAGAGATTGAATTTACAGAATTTTATGTATCAGGCAAATGCTCTATCAACTTAGTCATGTCTCCAACACTCATTTCTTCCTTTTTACTTTCCATGGAAATAGTCTTTGTGCTTTCCATTAGTAATTTCACAAAATGCCTTGAAATTGAAACAATTACTTTAAAATTTGTAACAATTCAAATAAAAGGAAAATTATACAGATTTAAGGTTTAAAAATATAAAATTAAAAGAGTAAGTTTCTAAACACTGTCCAGGCAGGGCGGGGCCTGCCCTACAGCCAAGACTGACAGGCCATAAAGATACAGAAGGGCACCTCCCCGAGCTTACTCAGAGTCACACCTTAACCAGATGTCTTTCAAACCCTGATATGCCCCTAGCTTCTAAAATCCTGTACACCCCAGTCAGCACGTACTCTTCTGCTGTGTTGTCTGTTTGAATGAGCCAATCACTTATAGCCGCGCCAAAAATTAGCCAATTGTGTGTAACGCCAAACCCCTAGCTTTCCCTATATAAACCCCCCTGACTTTTAAGTTTTTTCCGACACCTCTGTCTCCTCTTGGGATATGTATGCCGGAGATCTCCATAATAGATCTCCGTAATAAACCTCACCTTTGCTTATTACATCCAAAATGGTCTCTCTGTGTCTGGGGTCCGCGACTTCCTGAGACTTAAATAAGGGTCTCTCTCTTCGGGGATCTTTCATTTGGGGGCTCATCCGGGATCGGTGTTTCCTGGGGCGCGCCATCCTGAGACTCGAGCCAGGTTCTTTCACAATCTCATACTAACCCTAATCCTTCACATTTCCTCACCCTGTATATTATTCTGACTCAAATTATCCACTGCATATAACACACTTTATAGTATAGATTAATCATTTTAAGCTTTTTATCTTAAATATAAAAGAACCTAAACTGGATGCACAAACTGAAGTCAAACAATATAGATTTATATTTGTCTATACATTTAGTTTCCTTGGGAGAATTTATATTTTTAAATATCTTAGAACTCTTCAACATCTTGCCAAGCATATAGTATGGCAATGGCCTCTCGGTATTTATTTTAATGTGACTGTCTTAATGACTCTCTAATTAGCCAAAGATGAACTTGGTCTTCTAAACCTCCTTACTCCACCATCCAAGTGCTAGGACAGTTTTAATGCATCGATGGTGATCACACCTAGGGCTTTCTGCATACCAGGCAAGTACTCTACCAGTTAAAAGACATCCTAATCCCCTATGAGAATTTCGATTCATAGAGTTAGAGAATTTAGAGAACAATTTTTAAGTGACTCCAAGGTAATAACTACAGTATATCTGTGCTGTGTTGTGATCAGGAGAACAAATCAATTACATTGTATTATTATATACCCAAGGTAAGAGTCAAAAAACAGTAATAGAAAGCAGGTATCAGATTGATCACAGGGAGGCCTGAAAGCATGTAGAGAATCGGATTCTGTCTCACTCCTCATATGAGAAAGTCCAATTCATGTTCAAAATAAATGCTAATGCTATATAAAATTATGAGATCTTATTAGTTCTTGTTTATAATGATTTGGGAAATGTTTTTACCTTTACTTGTTGGAAAGAGCTTGGATATACTGCTCTGTATTGTTACTTGATAGGTTTTCTAGTAATGCCATATATAGGATTTTTTTTCCTCTATTTGAAAATTTTCCCTGTGGGAAAATTTTTTCATTACCAATTTTTCTTTCATTACTATTATAATCTCTATCTTGAGCCCTTTTCATTTCTACATAAATTTTAGATTCATTAAGAGAAATTTTTTATCTTTTTTATTTTTATTTTTTTTCGGAGCTGAGGACCGAACCTAGGGCCTTGTGCTTGCTAGGCAAGCGCTCTACCACTGAGCTAAATCCCCAACCCCTTTTTTTATCTTTGTATGCGTACTTTTTTATCTTTATTAACTTATGTATTTCTTATTTACATTTCGATTGTTATTCTCCTTCCTGGTTTCCTGGCCAACATCCCCCTAACCCCTCGCCCTCCCCTTCTATATGGGCTTCCCCTCCCCATCCTCCCCCCATTACCACCCTCCACCCAACAATCACGTTCATTGGGGTTCAGTCTTAGCAGGACCAAGGGCTTCCCCTTCCACTGGTGCTCTTACTGGGCTGTTCATTGCTACCTATGAGGTTGGAGCCCAGGGTCAGTCCATGTACAGTCTTTAGGTAGTGGCTTAGTCCTGGAAGCTCTGGTTGCTTGGCATTGTTGTTCATATGGGGTCTCGAGCCCCTTCAAGCTCTTCTAGTCCTTTCTCTGATTCCTTCAACGGGGGTCCCGTTCTCAGTTCAGTGATTTGCTGCTGGCATTCGCCTATTTATTTGCTGTATTCTGGCTGTATCTCTCAGGAGAGATCTACATCTGGTTCCTGTCAGCCTGCACTTCTTTGCTTCATCCATCTTATCTAATTGGGTGGCTGTATATGTATGGGCCACATGTGGGGCAGGCTCTGAATGGGTGTTCCTTCGCCTCTGTTCTAAACTTTGCCTCCCTATTCCCTGCCAAGGGTATTCTTGTTCCCCTTTGAAAGAAGGAGTGAAGCATTCGCATTTTGGTCATCCTTCTTGAGTTTCATGTGTTCTGTGCATCTAGGGTAATTCGAGCATTTGGGCTAATAGCCACTTATCAATGAGTGCATACCATGTGTGTTTTTCTGTGATTGGGTTACCTCACTCAGGACTATATTTTCCAGTTCCATTCATTTGCCTATGAATTTCATAAAGTCATTGTTTTTGATAGCTGAGTAATATTCCATTGTGTAGATGTACCACATTTTCTGTATCCATTCCTCTGTTGATGGGCATCTGGGTTCTTTCCAGCTTCTGGCTATTATAAATAAGGCTGCTATGAACATAGTGGAGCACGTGTCTTTGTTATATGTTGGGGCATCTTTGGGTATATGCCCAAGAGAGGTATAGCTGGGTCCTCAGGTAGTTCAATGTCCAATTTTCTGAGGAACCTCCAGACTGATTTCCAGAATGGTTGTACCAGTCTGCAATCCCACCAACAATGGAGGAATGTTCCTTCATTAAGAAAAATTTAACCACCCTTAAATCCCTAAGTCCCAGTTGATTGTGGTATACATTTCTTTTTGTATGCTGCTGTGTTTTAATTGTTAATGCTTTAATTTTACATATAAATTCATGGGAGATGTTGGTATGTAGTTTTGCTTTTCTGTGATGTCTTTGACTTTGCCATTACAATAATACTGCCTTCAAGGACTGAGATAGAAAATAATCCCTCTATTTCTATGAGAGAATTGATTGAATTGTTTCACTAATATTTTGACATTGTTCAACGGTGAACTCAGTTTGTCTTGGTTACTTTTGCTTTGAAGATTGTCAATTATTTATTTCATTTCTTTAATAGGTGAAACACTATATGGGTTGTTTCTTCTTCTATGTGCTATATGAGTTTTTGCTAATTGTATCTTTCTTAGAATTGGCCAACTAGATCTAGGTATGAATTCATAAGCCTAGAGTTAGTAAGGGCATCTCATTTTTATCCTCTTAATCTTGAATGGATCTGTATTAATGTTCTTTTTCATTTCTAATATTAGTAATTTGTGATTTCTTTTTTCTTAATTAGTCTAGCTAGAAACATTTTTTTAAATTAATTTTCCTCATGAAGCAAATTCTTGCTGTGTTGATTTCTTCTGCTGACTGTATGCGTTCAACTGTATTGTTCCATTTCTAATTCTTTTAAATTAATTTTATTCTTAATTTATATATAAAAATAAAAAATATAAATCTATGGGAAACTGGTTGTTCAATACAGATATGCACTGTATATTGTTTAATTCAAGTTAAACATATCTATTACTTTTTTTTTTACTATGAATGACACTTTATTCAGTCATTTTCTTTACAACTGAAACTCTGGGAATTCAAAATTAACATCCTTGCTTGTGAGCCTCTTGTACGCACCAGAAAATATTTCGACCTTGTGCTCTGCATAGTTCTGCTGTGCTTTGTCTAAATGACCTTTTATAAGCCAGCTCCCATCCAGTTTCACACGGATCCTCTTATCCACAATTTCACTTGGGAAGACCAAGTCCTCAAGAATAGCATCCTATACTGCTGTCAGGGTGCAGCTTGTGGGGCACTTTTACTTATTTTTTGTTTGTCTTTTCCAGGTTGGCTTGGGCAGAATCCTCCTCTGAGAAATGAAGTCTACATGCTTCCCACTGAACTTTTTCTCCAATTCAGGAACTAACTGGACTCGAATTTTCTGGAAACATTTCAGCTGAGGAACTGGTACAAAAATTATGATAGCTTTCCAACAAACACCGACTTCGATTTCCTTTGCCTTGGTGATGTTGAGTTTCCACAGCTGTGCCTTCAGATCTGAGTTCATCTCCAGTTCGAGCAGTGCCTGAGAGATGCCAGACAAAAACTTGTCTGGCCTCTCGCCTTTGGGCTTCATCATCATGGCACTCGAGCTAAACATGGCTTCATCTTTACGGAATGCTGGCTGAGGAACCAGCTATACCACTCCTGAGCATATACCCAAAACATGCTTCAACATATAACAAGGACACATGCTCTACTATGTTCATAGTAGTCTTATTTATAATCTCCAGAAGCTGGAAAGAGCCCAGATCTCCCTTAACAGAGGAATGGATTCAGAAAATGTGGTACATCTACACAATGGAATATTACTCAGCTATCAAAAACAATGACTTCATGAAATTCATAGGCAAATGGATGGAACTAGAAAATATCATTCTGAGTGAGGTAACCCAATCACAGAAAACCACACATGGTATGCACTCACTGATAAGTGGATATTAGCCCAAAAGCTCAGATTACCCAAAGTACAATACACAGACCACATGAAACTCAAGAAGAAGGAAAACCAAAATGTGGATGCATCAATCCTTCTTAGAAGGGTGAACAAAAATATTCACAGAAGGAAATACAGAGACAAAGTATGGAACAGAGACCAAAGGAAAGGTCATACGGAGACTACCCCACCTGGGGATCCAGCCCCCCCACACACACACACATATACAGCCCACTAAACCTAGAGCGATATTGATGAAGCCAAGAAGTGCATGCAGACAGGAGCCTGATATTGCTGTCTCCTGAGAGACTCTGCTAGACCATGACAAATACAGAGGCGAATGCTAGCAGCAAACCATTGAACTGAGAACAGGGTTCCCATTGGAGGAGTTAAAGAAAGGGTTTGTAACCCCATAAGAACAACAGTGCCAACCAACCAGAGCTCCTAAGGACTAAACCACTACCCAAAGACTACACATGGACAGATCCATGGCTCCAGCTGCATATGAAACAGAGGATGGCCTAGTTGGGCACCAATGGAAGGAGAAGCCCTTGGTCCTGCCAAGGCTGGACCCCCCCAAGCCAGCTTCTCTGTCTCTCTGTCTGTCTCTGTCCCTGTCTCCTGTCTCCCTGTCTCCCTGTCTCTGTCTCCCTCCCTCCCTCTCCCTTCTTCCCTCCTGGGGCTTAGCATAGGCCGGCTGGTGTCTCCTCCCACCGCATCATACCATGATCTATAAACTATATCTGGTCTTTTAAAAACACAACATTTTACCCCCCCCCCATCACCCTCTTTTCCCCCCAACATTCCCTGTACTGGGGATCCAACCTTAGCAGGACCAAGGGCTTCCCCTTCCACTGGTGCCCCCAACAAGGCTATTCGCTGCTACATGTGCAGTTGGAGCCCTGGCTCAGTCCATGTATAGTCTTTCTGTAGTGGTTTGGTCCCTGGGAGCTCTGGTTGGTTGGCATTGTTGTTCTAATGGGGTTGGAAGCCCCTTCAGTTCTTTCAATCCTTTCTCTAATTCCTCCAACAGGGGTCCCATTCTCAGTTCAGTGGTTTGCTCCTAGCGTTCGCTTCTGTATTTGACATGCTCTGGTTGTCTCTCAGGAGAGATCTATATCTGGTTCCTGTCAGCACGCATTTTTTAGCTTCATCAATCTTATCTAGTTTTGGTGGCTGTATATATATGAGCCAAATGTGGAGCAGGTGCTGAATGGCTGTTTCTTCAGTCTCTGCTCTAAACTTTGCATCCATATCCCCTCCTATGGATATTTTTGTTCCCCCTTTTAAGAAGGAGTGGGAGCATCCACATTTTGGTCATCATTCTTGAGCTTCATGTGGTCTGTGGATTGCATCTTGAGTAACTAGAGCTTTTGGACTAATATCCACTTATCAAAGAGTGCATACCATGTGTGTTTTCCTGTGATTGGGTTACCTCATTCAGGAGCATATTTTTTAGTTCATTCCATTTGCCTATGAATTTCATGAAGTCATTGTTTTTGATAGCTGAGTAGTACTCCATTGTGTAGATGTACCACATTCTCTGTATCCATTCCTCTGTTGAAGGGCATCTGGATTCTTTCCAGCTTCTGGCTATTATAAATAAGACTGCTATGAACATAGTGGAGCACGTGTCTTTGTTATATCTTGGGGCATCTTTTGGGTATATGCCCAAGAGAGGTATAGCTGGGTCCTCAGGTAGTTCAATGTCCAATTTTCTGAGGAACCTCCAGACTGATTTCCAGAATGGTTGTACCAGTCTGCAATCCCACTAACAATGGAGGAGTGTTCCTCTTTCTCTACATCCTCACCAGCCTCTGCTGTCACCTGAGGTGTTTTTGTTTTTTTTTGTTTTTGTGTTTTTTTTTATCTTATCCATTCTGATTGGTGTGAGGTGGAATCTCAGGGTTGTTTTGATTTGCATTTCCCTGATGACTAAGGATGTTGAACATTTCTTTAGGTGCTTCTCAGCCATTTGATATTCCTCAGCTGAGAATTCTGTGTTTAGTTCTGTACCCCATTTTAATAGGGTTATTTGGCTCTCTGGAGTCTTAACTTACTAAGTTCCTTGTATATATTGAATATTAGCCCTCTATCTGTTGTAGGATTGGTAAAGATCTTTTCCCAATCTGTTGGTTGCCATTTTGTCCTAATGACATTGTCCTTTGCCTTACAAAAGCTTTGCAGTTTTAAGAGGTCGATTTGTCGATTCTTGATCTTAAAGCATAAGCCATTGGTATTTTGTTCAGAAAATTTTTCCCAGTGCCCATGTGTTCGAGACTCTTCCTTACTTTTTCTTCTATTAGTTTGAGTGTATTGAAGCTATTTTTAAATATAGGTCCTCGGCCTGGTAATATCATAGCGGAACTTCTGAGACTAATTAATACCCACTGATCAATCTTTCCTATTCCCACAATTATCTGCTGTTCCCTTCAAACTCATTCTATTTACAATTTCTATGAAACAAACATTTTAAAATTTGTGTTTATCTGTATATACATTGTGTGTGTGGGAAAACTTTAAGGAGTTTATTTTCTCTCTTTTTGAGTGTGAAGAATCAAATCCTAATCACCAGGCTTGTGCAACAGGCATCTTTATCACTGAACTATCTTATTGGCTAGGCTATTCTATTTGTAGTCTATTGCAAATTTAATATGACAGTGCAAGTGACTGACAATGTAATTTCATTTTCTTTGCATATATACCTAGTAGATTAATTTCTTGCTCACATGTTAATTCTATTCCCAAATTTTTAAAGAATTTTTGTTTCATCCAATAGCATATATATCCTCGCCAACTGTGCAAATGTTCATTTTCTCCATATCTTCTATAGTACTTGTTAATCTAGTTTGCTTTTTATTATATCTATTCACAGTGGAATGAAATGCCATTGTGATTTTGATTTGCAAATCTTAGATAATGATGTTATGCATTTACAAATCCTTGTGTTAGTCATTGTTTTTTAAAATTTTTTATTTGTCTTCTATGATTAAGGTTTTTTTAATTTTTAAATTTTTGACCTAATAATAAAATTAGATCACCACCCCCCTCCTTTACTTCCTCCAAACCCTCTCATATAATTCTCTTGCAAATTCATGGCCTCATTTTTCATTAATTGTTTCTCAATTGTATAATGTTACCTTGTATGTGTAGGAGCCTGACCACTTGGTATTAGATAACCATTTGGTGTGCTCTCCCCTAAGAAAGACTATTTCTTCCATTCTTAGCATTCCTTAATTGTTTGAAGTTCTAAGACCATTCACTTTATCATGCTTATTGTTGCCCTTGCCTAGATCCTGTTTAGGGAGTCATGTTGATGAGACTTTATGGGCATATAGTCCTCACTCTTCATCAAAGAAAGAGCTCTTTGCAACAGACAGGGACTACTATAGAAAACCACAACCAATCAGAATGCAGAGTTGTGGAGCCCAGTCCCAGTTGATACATCTACAATTTAAACTCCCTCACCTAAGGCTCAAGGGTCATTAGAGAAGAGGGGCAGAAATATTGTAAGAGCTAGCAGATAGTGGAGTTTTCGGTGAGATATTTGTCTTCTAGAATTCCACAAGCTACAGCCACAATGTCTCACCAATATGACTGTCTAAAGTGTATTTTATTAACCCTTTATCAGATCTACAGCATGTATATCAGTTTTCTATCGCTGTGCCAAAATGCATGATATACTCACTATAATAAGATAAAATATTGTGACTCACAGTTCCATATTCTCTTTTATTTTCTTTCTTACTTTATATATTTAAGTTGTACCACATAATGTCTTGGTATATAATCATGCATGTATAGCTACATATATTCAAATGGTTACTACAACCAAGACAATTAATATAGTCATCATTTTACATAGTTGAAAAATTTAACATTCTTGTAGTAAGAGCATAGCCTTTGATTTCAAAGGAAAATTAAATGCATTGAAATATGCATTTAATTCTGAAGAAGTTATAAGGGTTATGGGGGAAAGATGAGCACATTATAAATCAAATGTTACAAAACTGCTTTATGTGAGATGTGATGGTTTGTATATTCTCAGCCCAGGGAGTTGGTACTATTAGAAGGTGTGGCCTTGTTGGAGCAGGTGTGTCACTGTGGGTGTGGGCTTTAAGACCCTCATCCTAGCTACCTGGAATCCAGTATTCTGCTAGCAGCCTTCAGATAAGATGTAGAACTCTTAGCTCCTCCTGCCCTATTCCTGACTGGATGCTGCCATGTTCCCACCATGGTGATAATGGACTGAACCCTGAACCTGAAAGCCAGTCCCAACTAAATGTTGTCCATTATAAGAGTTGCCTTGGTCATGGTGTCTCTTGACAGCAGTAAAGCCATAACAAAGAAAAAAGTTTGGGATGCTAATGTACAGCATAAGGAATGTAGGGAATAATGTGTTTGCAGGGTTCTCTGCTCTCAAAATAATTGTCAAACCAAAACTATGACCAGTCACACACTATCTTCCTGGTCTCAGAATGATTGAATACTCAAGTATAATCCAAATAAACCATGTACATGGAAGTTCATAAAAGCCAAGTTTATAATAAACATAGCGTAGACATATCCAAATGGCCATCACAAGCTGGGCATATAGACAAGCTGCTGTGTAACTATGCAGAAAAACACTGGCCAGCAGTGAATGCAGACAGAACATTGAGTGAGGGAAAACATGAGAGAATCTCAAAATAATTACTATTAAAATTGAAAGAAACCAGAGCCTTCATAAAGGTCCATACCGCCTTTTGTGTGTGTGTGTGTGTGTGTGTGTGTGTGTGTGTGTGTGTGTGTGTGTGTGTGTGTGTGTTTGACAATCTCCATTGGTGCACAATTCCAGGAAATACAAAGAAGCCCTCATTTCCAGAAAGCATATCTGTGTTTGCCTAGAGACAGAGAGGCGAGTGTCAGGGCAAGGGAGAGGGAAGCGTTGCTAAGGGCTGCAGAACATGTTTTCAGCTGTGGTGCTATAGGCCATGTGTCGAACCTACTGATTGCATACTTGAGATGTGAGCAATTTGTCCTGTGTCAGAAATATCTTAATGCAGCCTCAAAAAGTTGAGGGAAGGAAAGCCATGAAGAAACTCATTAAACTATGGGGAAACAAGAAGTCACCCAATTTCTTTGCCTTTGTGGACTCTGAATAAAGAGGGAGGGACTGAGGCTGCAACACCATCAGAAGAAACAGTGTTAGAAAGGTCCCAAACCTGAG